>NC_053022.1:458341862-458483685 GCF_003073215.2 Triticum urartu
GCTATAGAACTTATTGGAGACTTCATATCTCTCAATCCGGGCATTTGCTTGAAATATTAACTTCAACTCCTGGAACATCTCATATGCTCCATGACGTTCAAAACGTCATTGAAGTCCCGATTCTAAGCCGTAAAGCATGGCACACTGAACTATCAAGTAGTCATCAGCTTTGCTCTGCCAGACATTCATAACATCTGGTGTTGCTCCAGCAGCAGGCCTGGCACCCAGCGGTGCTTTCAGGACATAATTCTTCTATGCAGCAATGAGGACAATCCTCAAGTTACGGACCCAGTCCATGTAATTGCTACCATCATCTTTCAACTTTGCTTTCTCAAGGAACGCATTAAAATTCAACGGAACAACAACACGGGCCATCTATCTACAATCAAACATAAACAAGCAAGATACTATCAGGTACTAAGTTCATGATAAATTTAAGTTCAATTAATCATATTACTAAAGAACTCCCACTTAGATAGATATCCCTCTAATCCTCTAAGTGATTACGTGATCCAAATCAACTAAACCATGTCCGGTCATCACGTGAGATGGAGTAGTTTCATTGGTGAACATCACTATGTTGATCATATCTACTATATGATTCACGCTCGACCTTTCGGTCTCCGTGTTCCGAGGCCATATCTGTATATGCTTGGCTCGTCAAGTATAACCTAAGTATTCTGCATGTGCAACTGTTTTGCACCCGTTGTATTTGAACGTAGAGCCTATCACACCCGATCATCACGTGGTGTCTCAGCACGAAGAACTTTCGCAATGGTGCATACTCAGGGAGAACACTTCTTGATAATTAGTGAGAAATCATCTTGAAATGCTACCGTCAAACAAAGCAAGATAAGATGCATAAAAGATAAACATCACATGCAATCAATATAAGTGATATGATATGGCCATCATCATCTTGTGCTTGTGATCTCCATCTTCGAAGCACTGTCATGATCACCATTGTCACCGGCGCGACACCTTGATCATCATCGTAGAATCATTGTCATCTCGCCAATCTTATGCTTCCATGACTATCGCTACCGCTTAGTGATAAAGTAAAGCATTACAGCACAATTGCATTGCATACAATAAAGCGACAACCATATGGCTCCTGCCAGTTGACGATAACTCGGTTACAAAACATGATCATCTCATACAATAAAATTTAGCATCATGTCTTGACCATATCACATCACAACATGCCCTGCAAAAACAAGTTAGACGTCTTCTACTTTGTTGTTTGCAAGTTTTACGTGGCTTCTACGGGCTTAAGCAAGAGACAATCTTACCTACGCATCAAAACCACAACGATAGTTTGTCAAGTTGGTGCTGTTTTAACCTTCGCAAGGACCGGGCGTAGCCACACTCGGTTCAACTAAAGTTGGAGAAACTGATACCCGCCAGCCACCTGTGTGCAAAGCACGTCGGTAGAACCAGTCTCGCGTAAGCGTACGCATAATGTCGGTCTGGGCCGCTTCATCCAACAATACCGCCGAACCAAAGTATGACATGCTGGTAAGCAGTATGACTTATATCGCCCACAACTCACTTGTGTTCTACTTGTGCATATAACATCAACATATAAAACCTGGCTCTGATACCACTGTTGGGGAACATAGTAATTTCAAAAAAAAATCCTACGCACACGCAAGACCATGGTGATGCATAGCAACGAGAGGGGAGAGTGTGATCTTCGTACCCTCGTAGACTGACAGCGGAAGCATTATGACAACGCGGTTGATGTAGTTGTACGTCTTCACGGCCCGACCGATCAAGCACCGAAACTACGGCACCTCCGAGTTCTAGCACACGTTCAGCTCGATGACGATCCCCGGACTCCGATCCAGCAAAGTGTCGGGGAAGAGTTCCGTCAGCATGACGGCGTGGTGACGATCTTGATGTTCTACCGTCGCAGGGCTCCGCCTAAGCACCACTACAATATTATCGAGGAGTATGGTGGAAGGCGGCACCGCACACGGCTAAGAAAATGATCACGTGGATCAACTTGTGTGTCTAGGGGTGCCCCCTGCCCCCGTATATAAAGGAGAAAGGGGAGGAGGTCGGACGGCCCTAGGGCGCGCCAAGGAGGAGGAGTCCTCCTCCTAGTAGGAGTAGAACTCCCCTCTTTCCTACTCCTACTAGGAGGGGGAAAGGAAAGAGGAGAGGGAGAAGGAAAGGGGGCGCCGCCCCCCTCTCCTAGTCCAATTTGGATCAGAGGGGGAGGGGGGGCGCGGCCCACCCTGGCCGCCCCCCTCTCTCTCTCTCCACTAGGGCCCATAAGGCCGATTACTTCTCCCGGGGGGGTTCCGGTAACCCTCCGGCACTCCGGTTTTCTCCAAAATCATCCGGAACACTTCCGGTGTCCGAATATAGCCGTCCAATATATGAATCTTTATGTCTCAACCATTTCGAGACTCCTCGTCATGTTCGTGATCACATCCGGGACTCCGAACTAACTTCGGTACATCAAAACTCATAAACTCATAATATAACTGTCATCGAAACCTTAAGCGTGCGGACCCTACGGGTTCGAGAACAATGTAGACATGACCGAGACATGTCTCCGGTCAATAACCAACAGCGGAACCTTGATGCTCATATTGGCTCCCACATATTCTACGAAGATCTTTATCGGTCAGACCGCATAACAACATACGTTGTTCCCTTTGTCATCGATATGTTACTTGCCCGAGATTCGATCGTCGGTATCTCAATACCTAGTTCAATCTCGTTACCGTCAAGTCTCTTTACTCATTTCGTAATACATCGTCTCGCAACTAACTCATTAGTTGCAATGCTTGCAAGGCTTATGTGATGTGCATTACCGAGAGGGCCCAGAGATACCTCTCCGACAATCGGAGTGACAAATCCTAATCTCGAAATATGCTAGCCCAACATTTACCTTTGGAGACACCTGTAGAGCTCCTTTATAATCACCCAATTACGTTGTGACGTTTGGTAGCACACAAAGTGTTCCTCCGGCAAACGGGAGTTGCATAATCTCATAGTTATAGGAACATGTATAAGTCATGAAGAAAGCAATAGCAACATACTAAACGATCGGGTGCTAAGCTCATGGAATGGGTCATGTCAATCACATCATTCTCCTAATAATGTGATCCCGTTAATCAAATGACAACACATGTATATGGTTAGGAAACATAACCATCTTTGATTAACGAGCTAGTCAAGTAGAGGCATACTAGTGACGTTTAGTTTGTCTATGTATTCACACAAGTATTATGTTTCTGGATAATACAATTCTAGCATGAATAACAAACATTTATCATGATATAAGGAAATAAAATAATAACATTATTATTTCCTCTAGGGCATATTTCCTTCAGAAAGTGCCATGAACCACAGGCGTCGCCGGACTGTTCTTCGTGACGCTTGTTTCTCCCCAGAGGCATTGGATGCCTTCAACTCAGGAGACGCGCACCTCCGTGCCGCTCAAGATGGTCTAGCCAGAGCCACGGAGCAGTACGTAAAAGACATACTGGTGAGAAAATTTGATGATTATATATATATATATCAGTAGCCCCTGAGACTTGAAACAGTTAGGATAACTGATTTAAGGATCATTTGTGTTGGGTTTCGTAGTAATTTCAAAAAATTTCCTACGCACACGCAAGATCATGTGATGCATAGCAACGAGAGGGGAGAGTGTTGTCTACGTACCCACACAGACCGACTGCGGAAGCGTTGACACAACGTAGAGGAAGTAGTCGTACGTCTTCACGATCCAACCGATCAAGCACCGAAACTACGGCACCTCCGAGTTCAAGCACACGTTCAGCTCGATGACGATCCCCAGACTCCGATCTAGCAAAGTGTCGGGGAAGAGTTCCGTCAGCACGACGGCGTGGTGACGATCTTGATGTACAACAGCAGCAGGGCTTCGCCTAAACTCCGCTATAGTATTATCGAGGACTATGGTGGCTGGGGGCACCGCACACGGCTAAGGAATAGATCACACGGATCAACTTGTGTGTTTCTGGGGTGCCCCTGCCTCCGTATATAAACGACTAAAGGGTGGAGGCTGGCCGGCCAAGGGTGGCGCGCCAGGAGAGTCCTACTCCCTCTGGGAGTAGGATTCCCCCCCCCCCCAATCCTAGTTGGAGTACGACTCCTTGAGGGGGGAAAGAGAGAGAGCGGGGCCGGCCACCTCTCCTAGTCCTAATAGGACTAGGGGAGGGGGGAGGCGCGCGGCCACCTTGGGCTGCTCCTTTCTCCTTTCCACTAAATCCCACTAAGGCCCATATAGCTCCCGGGGGGGTTTCCGGTAACCTCCCGGTACTCCGGTAAAATCCCGATTTCACCCGGAACACTTCCGATATCCAAACATAGGCTTCCAATATATCAATCTTTATGTCTCGACCATTTCGAGACTCCTCGTCATGTCCGTGATCACATCCGGGACTCCGAACAACCTTCGGTACATCAAAATGCATAAACTCATAATGTAACTGTCATCGTAACCTTAAGCGTGCGGACCCTACGCGTTCGAGAACAATGTAGATATGACCAAGACACGTCTCCAGTCAATAACCAATAGCGGGACCTGGATGCCCATATTGGCTCCTACATATTCTACGAAGATCTTTATCGGTCAGACCGCATAACAACATACGTTGTTCCCTTTGTCATCGGTATGTTACTTGCCCAAGATTCGATCGTCGGTATTCCAATACCTAGTTCAATCTCGTTACCGGCAAGTCTCTTTACTCGTTCTGTAATACATCATCCCGCAACTAACTCATTTAGTTGTAATGCTTGCAAGGCTTAAGTGATGTGCATTACCGAGAGGGCCCAAAGATACCTCTCCGACAATCAGAGTGACAAATCCTAATCTCGAAATACACCAACCCGACATCTACCTTTGGAGACACCTGTAGTACTCCTTTATAATCACCCAGTTACGTTGTGACGTTTGGTAGTACCCAAAGTGTTCCTCCGGTAAACGGGAGTTGCATAATCTCATAGTTATAGGAACATGTATAAGTCATGAAGAAAGCAATAGCAACATACTAAACGATCGGGTGCTAAGCTAATGGAATGGGTCATGTCAATCACATCATTATCCTAATGATGTGATCCCGTTAATCAAATAACAACTCTTTTGTTTATGGTTAGGAAACATAACCATCTTCGATTAATGAGCTAGTCAAGTAGAGGCATACTAGTGACACTTTGTTTGTCTATGTATTCACACAAGTATTATGTTTCCGGTTAATACAATTCTAGCATGAATAATAAACATTTATCATGATATAAGGAAATAAATAATAACTTTATTATTGCCTCTAGGCATATTTCCTTCAGTCTCCCACTTGCACTAGAGTCAATAACCTAGTTCACATCGCCATGTGATTTAACAGCAATAGTTCACATCACCATGTGATTAACACCCATAGTTCACATCGATATGTGATCAACACCCAAAAGGGTTTACTAGAGTCAGTAATCTAGTTCACATCGCTATGTGATTAACACCCAAAGAGTACTAAGGTGTGATCATGTTTTGCTTGTGAGATAATTTTAGTCAACGGGTCTGCCACATTCAGATCCGTAAGTATTTCGCGAATTTCTATGTCAACAATGCTCAGCACGGAGCTACTCTAGCTTATTGCTCCCACTTTCAATATGTATCTAGATCAAGACTTAGAGTCATCCAGATCTGTGTCAAAACTTGCATCGACATAACTTTTTACGACGTACCTTTTTGTCACCTCCATAATTGAGAAATATTTCCTTATTCCACTAAGGATAATTTTGACCGCTGTCCAGTGATCTACTCTTAGATCACTATTGTACTCCCTTGCTTAACACAGTGTAGGGTATACAATAGATCTGGTACACAACATGGCATGCTTTATAGAACCTATGGCTGAGGCATAGGGAATGACTTTCATTCTATTTCTATCTTCTGCCATGGTCGGGCTTTGAGTCTTACTCAATTTCACACCTTGCAACACAGGTAAGAACTCTTTCTTTGACTGTTCCATTTTGAACTACTTCAAAATCTTGTCAAGGTATGTACTCATTGAAAAAACTTATCAAGCGTCTTAATCTATCTCTATAGATCTTGATGCTCAATATGTAAGCAGCTTTACCGAGGTCTTTCTTTTGAAAAATTCCTTTCAAAACCTCCTTTATGCTTTGCAGAATAATTCTACATTATTTCCAATCAACAATATGTCATTCACATATACTTATCAAAAATGTTGTAGTGCTCCCACTCACTTTCTTGTAAATACAGGCTTCATCGCAAGTCTGTATAAAACTATATGCTTTGATCAACTCATCAAAGCATATATTCCAACTCCGAGATGCTTGCACCAGTCCATAGATGGATCGTTGGAGCTTGCATATTTTGTTAGCACCTTTAGGATTGACAAAACCATCTGGTTGTATCATATACAACTCTTCTTTAATAAATATATTAAGGAATGCAGTTTTGTTTATCCATTTGCCAGATTTCATAAAATGCGGCAATTTCTAACATGATTCGGACAGACTTAAGCATAGATACGAGTGAGAAAATCTCATCGTAGTCAACGCCTTGAACTTGTCGAAAACCTTTTGCGACAATTCTAGCTTTGTAGATAGTAACACTACTATCAGCGTCCGTCTTCCTCTTGAAGATCCATTTATTTTCTATGGCTTGCCGATCATCGGGCAAATCCATCAAAGTCCATACTTTGTTCTCATACGTGGATCATATCTCAGATTTCATGGCCTCAAACCATTTCGCGGAATCTGGGCTCACCATCGCTTCTTCATAGTTCATAGGTTCGTCATGGTCAAGTAGCATGACCTCCAGAACAGGATTACCGTACCACTCTGGTGCGGATCTCACTCTGGTTTACCTACGAGATTCGGTAGTAACTTGATCTGAAGTTTCATGATCAATATCATTAGCTTCCTCACTAATTGGTGTAGGTGTCACAGAAACTGGTTTCTGTCTTGTACTACTTTCCAATAAGGGAGTAGGTACAGTTACCTCGTCAAGTTCTACTTTCCTCCCACTCACTTCTTTCGAGAGAAACTCCTTCTCCAGAAATTTTCCGAATTTAGCAACAAAAGTCTTGCCTTCAGATCTGTGATAGAAGGTGCATCCAATAGTTTCCTTTGGATATCCTATGAAGACACATTTCTCCGATTTGGGTTCGAGCTTATCAGGTTGAAGCTTTTTCACATAAGCATCGCAGCCCCAAATTTTCAGAAACGACAACTTTGGTTTCTTGCTAAACCACAGTTCATATAGTGTCGTCTCAACGGATTTAGATGGTGCCCTATTTAACGTGAATGCAGTTGTCTCTAATGCATAACCCCAAAACGATAGTGGTAGATCGGTAAGAGACATCATAGATTGCACTATATCCAATAAAGTACGGTTATGACGTTCAGACACACCATTATGCTGTGGTGTTCCATGTGGCATGAGTTTGTGAAACTATTCCACATTGTTTTAATTGAAGACCAAACTCATAACTCAAATATTTGTCTCCGCGGTCAGATCGTAGAAACTTTATTTTCTTGTCACGATGATTTTCCACTTCACTCTGAAATTCTTTGAACTTTTCAAATGTTTCAGACTTATGTTTCATCAAGTAGATATACCCATATCTGCTCAAATCATCTGTGAAGTTCAGAAAATAACGATACTTGCCGTGAGCCTTAACACTCATCGGACCGCATACATCAGTATGTATTATTTCCAATAAGTCAGTTGCTCGCTCCGGAGAACGGAGTCTTAGTCATCTTGCCCATGAGGCATGGTTCTCAAGCATCAAGTGATTCATAATCAAGTGATTCCAAAATCCCATCAGCATGGAGTTTCTTCATGCGCTTTACACCAATATAACCTAAACGGCAGTGCTTCAAATAAGTTGCACTATCATTATTAACTTTGCATCTTTTGGTTTCAATATTATGATTATGTGTATCACTACGATCGAGATCCAACGAACTATTTTCATTGGGTGTGTAACCATATAAGGTTTCATTCATGTAAATAGAATAACAATTTATTCTCTTACTTAAATGAATAACCGTATTACAATAAACATGGTCAAATCATATTCATGCTTAACGCAAACACCAAATAACACTTATTCAGTTTCAACACTAATCCCGAAAGTATAGGGAGTGTGCGATGATGATCATATCAATCTTGGAACCACTTCCAACACACATCGTCACTTCACCCTTAACTAGTCTCTGTTTATTCTGCAACTCCCGTTTCGAGTTACTAATCTTAGCAACTGAACTAGTATCAAATACTGAGGGGTTGCTATAAACACTAGTAAAGTACACATCAATAACATGTATATCAAATATACTTATGTTCACTTTGCCATCCTTCTTATCTGCCAATCACTTGGGGTAGTTCCGCTTCCAGTGACCAGTCCCTTTGCAGTAGAAACACTTAGTCTCAGGCTTAGGACCAGACTTGGGCTTCTTCTCTTGAGCCGCAACTTGCTTGCTGTTCTTCTTGAAGTTCCCCTTCTTCCCTCTGCCCTTTTCTTGAAACTAGTGGTCTTGTCTACCATCAACACTTGATGTTTTTCTCAATTTCTACCTTCGTCAATTTCCGCATTACGAAGAGCTTGGGAATCGTTTCCGTTATCCCTTGCATATCATAGTTCATCACGAAGTTCTACTAACTTGGTGATGGTGACTAGAGAATTCCGTCAATCACTATCTTATCTGGAAGATTAACTCCCACTTGATTCAAGCGATTGTAGTACTCAGACAATCTGGGCACATGCTCACTAGTTGAGCGATTCTCCTCCATCTTTTAGCTATAGAACTTGTTGGAGACTTCATATCTCTCAACTCGGGTATTTGCTTGAAATATTAACTTCAACTCCTGGAACATCTCATATGGTCCATGATGTTCAAAACGTCTTTGAAGTCCCGATTCTAAGTCATTAAGCATGGTGCACTAAACTATCAAGTAGTCATCATATTGAGCTAGCCAAACATTCATAACGTCTGCATCTGCTCCTGCAATAGGTCTGTCACCTAGTGGTGCATCAAGGACATAATTCTTCTGTGCAGCAATGAGGATAAACCTCAGATCACGGATCCAATCCGCATCTTTGCTACTAACATCTTTCAACACAATTTTCTCTAGGAACATATCAAAATAAACATATGAAAGCAACAACGCGAGCTATTGATCTACAACATAATTTCCAAAATACTACCAGGACTAAGTTCATGATAAATTTAAGTTCAATTTAATCATATTACTTAAGAACTCTCACTTAGATAGACATCCCTCTAATCCTCTAAGTGATCACGTGATCCAAATCAACTAAACCATGTCCGATCATCACGTGAGATGGAGTAGTTTCATTGGTGAACATCACTATGTTGATCATATCTACTATATGATTCACGCTCGACCTTTCGGTCTCCGTGTTCCGAGGCCATATCTGTATATGCTTGGCTCGTCAAGTATAACCTGAGTATTCCGCGTGTGCAACTATTTTGCACCCATTGTATTTGAACGTAGAGCCTATCACACCCGATCATCACGTGGTGTCTCATCACGAAGAACTTTCGCAACGGTGCATACTCAGGGAGAACATTTCTTGATAATTAGTGAGAGATCATCTTAAAATGCTACCGTCAAACTAAGCAAAATAAGATGTATAAAAGATAAACATCATATGCAATCAAAATATGTGACATGATATGGCCATCATCATCTTGTGCCTTTGATCTCCATCTCCAAAGCATCATCATGATTTCCATCGTCACCGGCATGACACCATGATCTCCATCATCTTGATCTATATCAATATGTCGTCACATGGTCATCTCACCAACTATTGCTCTTGCAACTATTGCTATCGCATAGCGATAAAGTAAAGCAATTAATTGGCGCTTGCATATTATGCAATAAAGAGACAACCATAAGGCTTTTGCCAGTTGCCAATAACTTCAACAAAACATGATCATCTCATACAACAACTTATATCTCATCACGTTTGACCATATCACATCACAACATGCCCTGCAAAAACAAGTTAGACGTCCTCTACTTTGTTGTTGCAAGTTTTACGTGGCTGCTACGGGCTTAAGTAAGAACCAATCTCACCTACGCATCAAAACCACAATGATAGTTTGTCAATTTGACTCCGTTTTAACCTTCGCAAGGACCGGGCGTAGCCACACTCGGTTCAACTAAAGTTGGAGAGACAGTCGCCCGCAAGCCACCTATGTGCAAAGCACGTCGGGGGAACCGGTCTCGCGTAAGCGTACGCGTAATGTTGGTCCGGGTCGTCTCGTCCAACAATGCCGCCGAACTAAAGTATGACATGCTGGTAGGCAGTATGACTTATATCGCCCACAACTCACTTGTGTTCTACTCGTGCATATAACATCAACATAAATAACCTAGGCTCGGATGCCACTGTTGGGTTTCGTAGTAATTTCAAAAAATTTCCTACGCACACGCAAGATCATGTGATGCATAGCAACGAGAGGGGAGAGTGTTGTGTACGTACCCACGCAGACCGACTGCGGAAGCGTTGACACAACGTAGAGGAAGTAGTCGTACGTCTTCACGATCCAACTGATCAAGCACCGAAACTACGGCACCTCCGAGTTCGAGCACACATTCAGCTCGATGACGATCCCCGGACTTCGATCCAGCAAAGTGTCGGGGAAGAGTTCCGTCAGCATGATGGTATGGTGACGATCTTGATGTACTACAGCAGCAGGGCTTCGCCTAAACTCCGCTACAGTATTATCGAGGACTATGGTGGCTGGGGGCACCGCACACGGCTAAGGAATAGATCACACGAATTAACTTGTGTGTTTCTGGGGTGCCCCTGCCTCCGTATATAAAGGACTAGAGGGGGGAGGCTGGCCGGCCAAGGGTGGCGCGCCAGGAGAGTCCTACTCCCTCTGGGAGTAGGATTCCCCCCCCCAATCCTAGTTGGAATAGGACTCCTTGAGGGGGGAAAGAGAGAGAGGGGGGCCGGCCACCTCTCCTAGTCCTAATAGGACTAGGGGAGGGGGGAGGCGCGCGGCCACCTTGGGCTGCTCCTTTCTCCTTTTCACTAAAGCCCACTAAGGCCCATATAGCTCCCGGGGGGGTTTCCGGTAACCTCCCGGTACTCCGGTAAAATCCCGATTTCACCCGGAACACTTCCGATATCCAAACATAGGCTTCCAATATATCAATCTTTATGTCTCGACCATTTCGAGACTCCTCGTCATGTCCGTGATCACATCCGGGACTCCGAACAACCTTCGGTACATCAAAATGCATAAACTCATAATGTAACTGTCATCGTAACCTTAAGCGTGCGGACCCTACGGGTTCGAGAACAATGTAGACATGACCGAGACACGTCTCCGGTCAATAACCAATAGCGGGACCTGGATGCCCATATTGGCTCCTACATATTCTACGAAGATCTTTATCGGTCAGACCGCATAACAACATACATTGTTCCCTTTGTCATCGGTATGTTACTTGCCCGAGATTCGATCGTCGGTATTCCAATACCTAGTTCAATCTCGTTACCGGCAAGTCTCTTTACTCGTTCTGTAATACATCATCCCATAACTAACTCATTTAGTTGTAATGCTTGCAAGGCTTATGTGATGTGCATTACCGAGAGGGCCCAGAGATACCTCTCCGACAATCAGAGTGACAAATCCTAATCTCGAAATACGCCAACCCAACATCTACCTTTGGAGACACCTGTAGTACTCCTTTATAATCACCCAGTTACGTTGTGACGTTTGGTAGTACCCAAAGTGTTCCTCCGGTAAAAGGGATTTGCATAATCTCATAGTTATAGGAACATGTATAAGTCATGAAGAAAGCAATAGCAACATACTAAACGATTGGGTGCTAAGCTAATGGAATGGGTCATGTCAATCACATCATTCTCCTAATGATGTGATCCCGTTAATCAAATAACAACTCTTTTATTTATGGTTAGGAAACATAACCATCTTCGATTAACGAGCTAGTCAAGTAGAGGCATACTAGTGACACTTTGTTTGTCTATGTATTCACACAAGTATTATGTTTCCGGTTAATACAATTCTAGCCTGAATAATAAACATTTATCATGATATAAGGAAATAAATAATAACTTTATTATTGCCTCTAGGGCATATTTCCTTCAATTTGTTATGTAGGTTCTTACAGAAAAGAATACTCAACTGTCCCAGGAGCTGGAAGAGTGCAAAGCCCAACTTCAGGCCGCACTGTCCGTCGCAGGGGAGCCCAAAGAGACCCCCGCTGGTAACATATCCGTCAAATGATAAGTATCATATTAGAGTGCGGCTTTATATGCAAATCTGACGAAAAAATTGCAGATGACGCTGGAGTGAATCTGGATAAGCAACAGCTCAAACGCCAGCTGAAGGCTGGTGAGAGCGTGCTTACAAGGGTGAGGCAGGAGAAGAATGATCTCCAAGATGCCAACACCAAGCTGGGCATGGAACTGAAAGATGTTCCAGCCCAACTGTCAGACTCTGCTAAGGAGAATCGACGGCTTCGGCGCGGCATATTTAGTAAGTGCTTGAACGAACTTAAAAAGAGTTCAGCGGGGAAGCTGGCTGACAGAGTTATGTCTGTAGGTATGTTAACAGGTCGTCCTACCGAGGTGATGCCTAGTTCGACGGGTGATCTTCTTCCCGAGCTTGCACAGTTGCATGAACGAGTTCGGCAGGTGATGCAAGGCGTTGCCCAGGCCTTGTGGCCATCCGTCTCCCTACCCAAAGGCCTTGGCGAGCTTGCAGAAAAGCTGAAGGGAGCACGGCGGCGCTTCTGATTATGGAAGATATCGGCCTGCCGTCAGGGAAGCTTGGGCGATGGTGAAGACACGGTACACGAAGGCTGACCCGAACCACATGGCCGAAGTCGGACCTGTGGGGCCTGATGGAAAGGAGATCCCTGTAAATTTAGTGTACGGCCAAGTAGAATTGGCCGCAAAGTATTCCCAATAGGACTGTAGACTAGACAGCCTATTGGATGGCATTGAAGAGGAATTCAACCAGTCAAATTGACTATGTAATTGTAAAGTGACATATATGATGCCTTCTAGCCGGATTGTAGATCGTTTGTCGTGGCGGACCTTTTCGCTTCAACCTCGGGACCCGACAGTCCGGAGTGTATCCGAATACCCTCTCGGTTATATAAGAACCGGGGCATGCGTGGAGACTAGGCGTAGGGGTCATTAGTGCTTTATCAGACAAGTGCCCAACTAGTTATGTTATATTACATGGGTAGTAAGAAACATCTTCCAGAGAGAATAGTTCCGTTAAGGGCTCCTTTTCCTGGGTAGGCATGCCCTAAAGTGCATGTCCGGACTGCGACAAGAAGCGCAGTAAAAACGTCTGGGGGCAGATATGGTTAATAAATAAAAGTCATCTTTTGTTCATCGACCGAATATTCTCTTAAGAATGCTAGCTTTCAGCTTCACCCAGTCTGAGGTACACGTTCGGCTGACCCGGCGGTAACAATCGCAGAGGTGCTCCCCTTATGCCCTAGCCGAATTAACGGGAACGTAGGGCATAAATACAAGAGCCAGGCAACCCAGCTTGGCCAAAACTTAAGTCATATCGATGCATAATGGTGAAAAAAGGTACATGCGGAAGTATAACGCATGTGTTGGGCGTGATGCCCAGGTAAATAATTTAAGCTTCTGTGAAAGAAGCCCCCAGGTGTAGATAGTGTGGCTAGCACCTCTGTAGTGTACAAGTGAGGCACAAGGTGACCCTTGAAGGCCTAGAGGAATAAAAGAAAGAAAGGGAAACAAGACAGACGACGCATATGCAGAAAATGGACAAAGGGAAGGGACTAACATAAAGTCCCGTGCTAGGCGTAGAATCTTCGGAGCCTGGCTGCGTTCCATGGGTTCGGCTCGAGTCGACTAGTCGATGCATCCAGCAATCGGTACGCTCCGCCGGTTAGAACTTGGTCGATGACGAAGGGACCTTCCCATTTGAGCTCTAGCTTGTTCTTTTTATTATCCGGCAGCCGGAGAACTAGTTCGCCAACATTATAAGTTTTGGCTCGTACTTCTCTGCTTTGGTATCTGCGGGCCTGTTGCTGGTAAAATGCGGAACGGGCTTTGGTTACGTCGTGCTCTTCCTCCAAGGTGTCCAGACTGTCCTGCCGATCGAGCTCAACTTCTCTTTCTTCGTACATGTGCACTCGAGGTGAGTCATGAATTATGTCACAGGATAGGACTGCCTTTGCGCTGTACACCATAAAAAATGGTGTGTGTCCGGTACTACGATTAGGCGTGGTCCGCAGCCCCCAGAGTGCGGAGTCGAGCTCCTCTACCCAGTGCGTGTCAGACTCTGTTAAGGAGTGCACTAGTCTGGGTTTAATGCCGCTCATTATAAGACCATTTGCTCGTTCGACTTGACCGTTGGTTTGTGGATGGTAGACTGAAGCATAATCGAGCTTGATGCCCATTTTGCTGCACCAGAGTTTTACCTCGTCGGCCGTGAAGTTTGTGCCGTTATCAGTGATGATGCTGTGGGGGACGCCGTAGCAATGTACAACCCCGGATATGAAATCTATCACCGGTCCTGATTCGGCTGTTTTAACCGGTTTGGCCTCTATCCATTTGGTGAATTTATCCACCATGACCAATAAGTATTTTTTCTTGTGGGTTCCACCTTTTAGGGGTCCAACCATGTCAAGCCCCCAGACCACAAAGGGCCATGTGATGGGGACTGTTCGGAGGGCGGTGGGTGGCATATGGCTTTGATTTGCAAAGAGCTAGCAACCGGCGCAACGCTGGACTAAGTCCTGTGCGTCTGCCCGGGCCGTTGGCCAATAGAATCCTGTACGGAAGGCCTTGCTCACAAGAGCCCGGGCTGCAGCGTGATGACCGCCGAGTCCGGCATGAATTTCTACCAAAAGGTTCCATCCTTCCTCTTCAGAGATGCACCGTTGAAGGACTCCGGTAGCGCTTTTTTTGTACAATTCTCCCTCGTGGACCCTGTAGGCCTTTGATCGCCGCACTATGCAGCGTGCCTCATTTTGGTCCTCCGGGAGTTCCTGTCTAGTTAAGTAGGCCAGGAATGGTTCTGTCCACCGGGCAATAATAGCTATTATTTCGTGGGCTGATTGTGTTATTTCGGTGGCGGAGCCTCCGATTGTGTCAGAGAGTTCAGTATCGGGTATATTGGCCGGGTCCGGACTGTTGTTACCGGTGTCCCCTTCCCATGCTACGGATGGCTTGAAAAGCCTTTCTAGAAAAATGTTGGGAGGGACTGCGTCGCGTTTTGCGCCAATGCGAGCGAGGATATCCGCCGTCTGATTATTTTCCCGAGCCACATGGTGAAATTCGAGCCCCTCGAACCGGGCTGACATTTTTAGGACGGCATTGCGATAAGCGCCATTTTTGGATCCTTGGCATCAAAGTCTCTATTTATTTGGGATATTGCAAGGTTTGAATCCCCGCGCACCTCTAGGCATTGAATGCCCATTGATACTGCCATCCGGAGACCATGTAGAAGGGCCTCGTATTCGGCTGCATTGTTGGAGTCCGTATACATTATCTGCAGTATGTATTGAACTGTGTCTCCTGTTGGGGACGTCAAAACGACGCTGGCCCCCAGACCAGCCAACATTTTGGAGCCGTCAAAGTGCATGATCCAGTTTGAATATGTGCCATACTCTTTAGGGAGTTCGGCTTCCGTCCATTCAGCGGCGAAGTCAGCCAAAACTTGCGATTTAATAGCACGCCGTGGCTTGTAAGTTATGTCGAACGGGAGGAGCTCAATGGCCCATTTGGCAATCTGACCCGTCGCGTCGCGGTTGTTTATAATATCGTTAAGTGGTACTTCCGAGGCTACCGTTATCGAACACTCTTGAAAGTAGTGTTGCAGCTTCCTGGATGCCATAAATACCGCGTACGCTATCTTTTGATAATGCGGGTACCGCGATTTGCATGGAGTAAGGACAGTGGACACGTAGTAAACCGGCTTTTGAATGGGAAATTTGTGTCCATCCACTTCTCGCTCGACAACAAGCACTGCGCTTACCACTTGATGAGTTGCCGCAATGTATAATAGCATTAGTTCGCCAATGTTTGGTGCGGCCAGGACTGGGTTTGTTGCCAACATGGCTTTTATTTCGTTGAGTCCGGCCATGGCGGCGTCCGTCCACTCGAAGTGTTCGGTACGCCGGAGGAGGTGATAAAGGGGTAATGCCTTTTCTCCCAAGCGGGAGATAAAGAGGCTTAGAGCCGCCACGCATCCAGTTAGTTTTTGTATTTGTTTGAGGTCTGTTGGGGTAGCCAACTGTGACAACGCTCGGATTTTGTCCGGATTAGCTTCAATACCTCTACTGGAGACAATGAATCCCAGGAGCTTTCCTGCTGGTACGCCAAAGACGCATTTTTCCGGATTGAGCTTGATGTCATATGTTCGGAGGTTGTCGAATGTGAGCCTCAAGTCGTCTACTAGAGTTTCGACATGCTTGGTTTTAATGACCACGTCATCCACGTATGCCTCCACTGTTTTACCGATCTGGTTTGCCAGGCATGTCTGAATCATGCGATGATATGTTGCACCGGCGTTTTTTAGCCCAAAGGGCATTGTGTTGAAGCAGAATGGGCCGTATGGTGTGATGAATGCCGTTGCGGCTTGGTCTGGCTCTGCCATTTTGATTTGGTGGTAGCCGGAGTATGCATCGAGGAAACACAATGAATCGTGTCCTGCGGTAGCATCGATGATTTGATCGATGCGAGGGAGGGGGAAGGGATCCTTTGGGCAGGCCTTGTTAAGGTCCTTAAAATCGACGCACAAGCGCCAGGATTTGTCCTTCTTTGGTACCATCACCAAGTTTGCTAGCTAGTTTGGATGTTTTATGTCTCTGATGAATCCGGCCTCCAATAGCTTGGCTAGTTCCTCTCCCATGGCTTGTCTTTTAGACTCGGAGAAACGTCGAAGAGCCTGCTTGACTGGCTTGAACCCTTTTATGATATTTAGGCTGTGTTCAGCCAGCCTGCGTGGGATTCCTGGCATGTCTGAAGGGTGCCAGGCAAATATATCCCAGTTCTCGCATAGGAACTCTCGCAGTGCGGTGTCAACATCAGGGTTTAATTGTGCCCCGATGGAAGCTGTTTTTGTAGGGTCCGTTGGATGGACTTGGAATTTGACTATTTCATCTGTCGGCTTAAAGGAGGTGGACTTGGATCTTTTATCGAGTATCACGTCGTCCCTGTTTACCATGGAGCGTAGTGCAGTTAGTTCTTCGGCCGCTAGGGCTTCGGATAGTGCCTCAAGGGCCAGTGCAGCTGTCTTATTTTCGGCGCGGAGTGCTATGTCCGGATCACTAACAAGAGTGATGATTCCGTTGGGCCCTGGCATTTTGAGCTTCATGTACCCGTAATGGGGTATGGCTTGGAAGATTGTGAACGCCTCCCACCCTAATAGAGCGTGGTATCCGCTGCTGAACGGGGCCACTTGGAATGTAATTTCTTCGGACCTGTAATTATCCGGCGTGCCGAATACCATGTATAGTGTGATTTTTCCGGCTCAACATGCTTCCTGACTGGGGATGATTCCTCTAAAGGCTGTGCTGCTTTGCTTAATGCGGCTCCAGTCTATTTCCATCTTTTGAAGAGTTTCCTCGTAGATGAGGTTTAATCCGCTACCACCATCCATGAGTACCTTGGTGAGTCGAAAGCCATCCATGATTGGACTGAGGACCAGTGCGGCAGGTACTCGGGCTGTTCGGAATTTAGGTTCGTCACTGGCATTGAAGGTAATAGTCGTGTCGCTCCAAGGATTTGTTTCTGCTATGTGGCAGATTTCGGACATGCTGCGGAGTGTTCGCTTCCGTCTTTTATTTGACGCAAAGGTCTCGAAGACCGTTAAGACCGTACTGTTGTCCTCGGGGTGGCGCTCTTTGGTTTTTGGGAGGAGTAGATCCTCACCACTTTTGGCCACCTGCCGGAGTATCCAGCATGCTCTAAGGCTGTGTGTTGGTATCGCATCCATTGTACTATGAATTTTGCAGGGTCCGTTGAGCCATCCCTCCAGTACGGTTCCTTGCCCCGTAGAGGGCTTTTGCTTTTTGGTAGTTAACCCAGGTATATTGTGATAATGCACCCTTTTATTTCGGATTGGGTTTGTATTCAGGGCCGGATTATCCCAAAATTTTGTTTTGGTTTTCCAGGCGCTTTCCATAGCACAGTACTTTCGTACTATGGACACCAAGTCGGAAAAGCGTGTAATTTCGCGACGACTTATGGCGTTGAGGATTCCCTTGTCCATGCAATTATTACAGAAGAGTGAAATTGCGTCTTCCTCGCGGCAGTCCTTTATCCTGTTCTTGACCAGGAGGAATCTGGCCCAGTAATGGTGTACTGTCTCTGCTGGCTCTTGCCTAATTTGGGATAGATCGCGTACGTTTTGGTGGGTGGCTGGAATTAAATCCGAATCCTCACCCAATCTGAGGCTCAGTGGCCAAGGAGTTTCCGAACTCGAAAGTTTGGATTCCTGGATGTTTTCCGGTAAATCTGGCCCGCTGCCTGATTCTAGGTTCTGGCTTTGAGTGACATCCTCCCCTCCGCGGGTATCCGGCTTGGAGGGATCGGGAATCCGGACGTAGCTAGTCCTTAGATAGATGAAGTTTTGCCGCATTGTTCTTCCACCACTGCAACGTGATGGGTGACCTAGGGGGAGTTAATTTCTCTTAGATCAGGTTTAGGCCCAATCTGATCGTAGTCTGTAGCGACTCCCAGGGCGGCAATACGATCCAAGAGCTCGTACAGGGAAGAGAGCTCCATTGGATCTAACTGCTCGGCGAGTTCCGAGTTGATGTGAAGATTGCTTTTGATGACCCGAGAAGTCATCGTCGGCGCAGCGGCCGAACAGGCGGGCATAAGAAAACCACCTAGCTGGAGAGTTTGGCCGATAGCCAGAGCTCCCTCAGCGATAGTGCCGTCTTTAAAGACGGGACGAGACATCCTTCCTCGTGGCGACGGCACAGCGGAACTCTCAATGAAAGCACCAACGTCGGTGTCAAAACCGGCGGATCTCGGGTAGGGGGTCCCGAACTGTGCGTCTAGGCCGGATGGTAACAGGAGGCAAGGGACACGAAGTTTTACCCAGGTTCGGGCCCTCTTGATGGAGGTAAAACCCTACGTCCTTCTTGATTGATATTGATGATATGGGTGTTACAAGAGTAGATCTACCATGAGATCAGAGAGGCTAAACCCTAGAAGCTAGCCTACGGTATGATTGTATGTTGTGATTGTTTCCTACGGACTAAAGCCCTCCGATTTATATAGACACCGGAGAGGGTTAGGGTTACACAAGGTCGGTTACAAAGGAGGAGATATCCACATACGTATTGCCTAGCTTGCCTTCCACGCCAAGTAGAGTTCCATCCGGACACGAGACGAAGTCTTCAATCTTATATCTTCATAGTCTATCAGTCCGGCCAATGGAGATAGTCCGACTGTCTAGAGACCCCCTAATCCAAGACTCCCTCACTAGCCTCCTCCGGTGTCTATATAAATCAGAGGGTTTTAGTCCCTAGAACAACACACAATCATACCATAGTCTAGCTTTTAGGGTTTAGCCTCTCCGATCTCGTGGTAGATCAACTCTTGTACAACTCATATTATCAAGAATAATCAAGCAGGACGTAGGGTTTTACCTCCATCAAGAGGGCCCGAATCTGGGTAAAACATCGTGTCCCCTGCCTCCTGTTACCATCCGCCTTAGACGCACAGTTTGGGACCCCCTACACTGAAAGAACTACTAATAAAAAGTGCATGCAATTGAAGAGATTAATGTTTTGAGTGGAAAGATGGATGAACTTATGAAATTGTTTGCTAATAAGAGTGCTCCTACTGATCCTAATGATATGCCTTTATCTAATTTGATTGAGAATAATAATGTATCTATGGATGTGAATATTGTTGGTAGGAACAATTTTGGTAATAACGCGTATAGAGGAAACTTTAATCCTAGGTCGTATCCTAGTAATTCCTCTAATAATTATGGTAATTCCTACAACAATTCTTATGGAAATTTTAATAAGATGCCCTCTGAATTTGAGACTAGTGTTAAGGAATTTATGAATTCACAAAAGAATTTCAATGCTTTGCTTAAAGAAAAATTGCTTAAAGTTGATGAATTGGCTAGGAACATTGAAAGAAATTCTCTTGATGTTGATTCTTTGAAACTTAGATCTATTCCACCTAAGCATGATATCAATGAGTCTCTCAAAGCCATGAGAATTTCCATTGATGAGTGCAAAGAAAGAACCGCTAGGATGCGTGCTAAGAAAGATTGTTTTGTGAAAGCATGTTCTTCTAGTCTCTATGAAAATAAAGATGAAGATCTAAAAGCTATTGATGTCCCCTATTAAATATTTGTTTTGCAATATGAATCTTGATAATGATGGGACTGAATATGATCCACCTTTACCTAGGAGGCGTTCAAAAAATTCGGAGTCTTTAGATCTTGATGCTAAAATTGTTAAAAGTGGGATTGAAGAGGTCAAAACTTTAAATATCAATGAACCCACTATTTTGGATTTCAAGGAATTTAATTATGATAATTGCTCTTTGATAGATTGTATTTCCTTGTTGCAATCCATGCTAAATTCTCCTCATGCTTATAGTCAAAATAAAGCTTTTACTAAACATATCGTTGATGCTTTGATGCAATCTTATGAAGAAAAACTTGAGTTGGAAGTTTCTATACCTAGAAAACTTTATGATGAGTGGGAACCCACAATAAAAATTAAAATTAAAGATCATGAGTGCTATGCTTTGTGTGATTTGGGTGCTGGTGTTTCCATGATTCCAAAGACTTTGTGTGATTTGCTAGGTTTCCGTGATTTTGATGATTCCTCTTTAAACTTGCACCTTGTGGATTCCACTATTAAGAAACCTATGGGAAAAATTAATGATGTTCTTGTTGCAAATAGGAATTATGTGCCCATAGATTTTATTGTTCTTGATATAGATTGCAATCCTTCATGTCCTATTATTCTTGGTAGACCTTTACTTAGAATGATTGGTGCAATTATTGATATGAAGGAAGGGAATATTAGATTCCAATTTCCGTTAAGGAAAGGTGTCGGTGTCAAAACCGGCGGATCTCAGGTAGGGGGGTCCCGAACTGTGTGTCTAAGGCGGATGGTAACAAGAGGCAGGGGACACGATGTTTTACCCAGGTTCGGGCCCTCTTGATGGAGGTAAAACCCTACGTCCTGCTTGATTTATTCTTGATAATATGAGTAATACAAGAGTTGATCTACCACGAGATCGGAGAAGCTAAACCCTAGAAGCTAGCCTATGGTATGATTGTATGTTGTCCTATGGACTAAAACCCTCCGGTTTATATAGACACCGGAAGGGGCTAGGGTTACAAAAGGTCGGTTACAAAGGAGGAGATATACATATCCGTATTGCCTAGCTTGCCTTCCATGCCAAGTAGAGTCCCATCCGGACACGGGACGAAGTCTTCAATATCGTATCTTCATAGTCCAACAGTCCGACCAATGGATATAGTCCGGCTGTCCGGAGACCCCCTAATCCAGGACTCCCTCAGTAGCCCCTGAACCAGGCTTCAATGACGATGAGTCCGGCACGTAGTGTTGTCTTCGGCATTGCAAGGCGGGTTCCTCCTCTGAATACACCACGGAAGAATTTGAATACAAGGATAGTGTCTGATCCTGCAAAATAAGTTCCACATACCACCGTAGAGAGAATAATATTACCACAAATCTAATCCGCTGACACGTTTTGGCAGCATGACATCACGCCACGGCCCGGTAATTATTTGAACCGTTTTTCTTTAACCAGCCCCGCACATAACGCGAGGCGGTTTCATGACACGTCTTGTCAAAGCAGAGATTGTGTTCCCCTTATTACGGGATTCTCATCAATACGGGCGTGGGTAACCCAACCATGCCTAGGACTCCTAGATTTTAGGCAAGGCCCAAACGGCCACGAGGAGGATGCTTGATATTCACCCTCTTTATAAAGGGACAAGGCTGTTACTTTTTTCCCTCCCGTGCTCAATCGATTCCCTCCCCCGCCTCGAGTTCTAACACCCAAAGCCAAGGTCAGGTGCTTCGGACCTTCAATCATGTCCGGATCCAGCCTTCAAGGCCGGTGGATGTCTTCCTCCGTCACGGAGGAAGACATCAAGAAGTTGAGGGAGGCCAGATATCTGACCACTGAAATTTCGCATAGGCTGCCCGCCCGAGGGCAGGTCGTCCCTACTCCCGAACCCAACAAGAGCGTTGTGTTCGTCTCCCACTTCCTCCGAGGACTAGGCCTCGCTCTGGATCCCTTTGTCAGGAGTCTTATGTTCTATTACAGGCTGGATTTTCATGATCTGGCCCCGGACTCCCTTCTTCACATATCGTCATTTATTGTCATCTGTGAGGCCTTCCTCCGCATTACCCCTCAGTTCGGCTTGTGGCTCAAGACCTTTGATGTGAAGCCGAAGATGGTCGAGGGACAGTACGCAGCCTGCGGAGGTGCTTTATAAGCAAAATTGCTGATGCTCCATGGCCAAATGGTTCCTTTCCAGAGGTGTCCGGATTGTGGCAACGGGAGTGGTTTTACGTCACAGCTCCCCGAAGTGCCAAGTGGGTAGCTGCACCCACCTTTCGCTCGGGCCCTCCACCATAACTAATGTCATGGATCAGCAGGGGACTGAGCTGGGGTCCAGCCAAGGACGTGCCAATACTGTAGAGCTGTATCCGAGATCTCTTCGAGGGAGATTTCAGTCTGGTTATGGTAATGCAAGTCATGTTGGTTCGTCGAGTCCAGCCTTGCAAACGTCGGCCCCTCTGTATGTGGGAATTCAACTCAGAAGGACCGCGCACTCTTCAGAATTTCCTCGGCATGACGCACGAGGAGATGTACAAATCGTTCTTTGGACCCAAAATAGAGTGTCCGGACACTACCGAGGACGTCGGCCTGAGCAGCAACCGCACCGCTGCCCAAGTAAGTAATCCCATGGCTGAACACACCGTACTTTTATTTATCATGACATCATTCTGAAGAATTGCTCTTTGACCAGGACTGGATAACAAAGGCGAAGATGATCCGGTGTTCGGCCCCCCTTCCTGAAGGCTTGGACAACCCGGTGCTGGAAAAGATGCTTGAGCCAGCACCTTGTCCGGTGCCCTCAAAGGAAGATGAAGGGGGGGGAATAAAGAGGGCGAAAGCGGGCCTCCATCGCTACCTATTCCAACCGAGGGAATGAGCGCCTCCGCGAGGAAGGATAACCGAGGGGAAGAATCTGACATCCTCTCTCCCGGGGAAGGAAGAGGACTACCTCCGAAGATCCAGAAATCAAGGTTTCCAAACGGGAGAAGTAATCTCCGCTAGAGGGTCCTGCCTCGGAGGGTGTTCTTGCCGCACAATGTCCGCGTGGGGATCAGTCCTCTAACGAGCTGTAAGTAATCAAAAGGTATTTAATAGTGAAGATATCCTACCTTACTTCTGAGGAAAATAACCGAAGTATTTATCTTGTAGTTCGAATCTTAGCCCTTCTCAGCTGAGCTCGTCTTCGGGGGATCTTCTTCCGGTGATGATGGAGAGCGAAACGCCTCCCGCTGCCACACTGCCTTACGAAGCGGGCGACCCTGAGGTGTTGTCGCGGAGGGCTTCTCCTGATCCGGCAAGGCCAAAAGGTAATCCTATGGCCACCCGAAGTCCTCAGTATCCGGCTCTCGAAGAGAGCAATCAAAAGAGTCTGGCGCCGTCTGGTGTGCGGTCGGATGTACGGAGGGATCTGCTGGAGAAGGTGGTTATCTTAGAAGAGCACCGCACATTGATGGGTACGGTGATTGAAAGGATTTTTTTCGCCGAAAGCGGGCTGCATGAAGCCTTTATGAGTCTACTGACGGGTTTTGAGGTACGTGAAATGATGTATATTTTTGAAAGTACCGAACATTTTTAGATGTGCCCTGTGTAGATAGTAGCCCCTGAGAGTCTGGTTGTCGTCTAAAACGGCGGCAAACAGAGGATCATAGTCCCAGGTAATAATCAGACTGCCTTTATGTGCAGGTGGTGGAGGCTCCGGTGGCAAGCCGGACTGATGGGTATGCCGAACTAAAGCGGCAGCTGGATGCGGCAGATGCCGACATCGTGCTTGTCAATGAGCGGCTTGACGAGGCACAGGGTGAGTGGCCTTTCTGGTGATCGTCACATAATAAGAGCAGCATGATGCCAGTACCTTTAATATGTTGTGACTGCAGATGGAGCGGTGCTACGTCTTGACCTTGCGTTGGTTTTCCCCGAAGAGGAAGGGATGATGCAGCAGAGTAGCGTAAGTATTTCCCTTAGTTTTTGAGAACCAAGGTATCAATCCAGTAGGAGGCCACGCTCAAGTCCCTCATACCTGCACAAAATGATAGCTACTCGCAACCAACGCGATTAGGGGTTGTCAATCCCTTCACGGTCACTTACGAGAGTGAGATCTGATAGATATAATATTTTTGGTATTTTTGGTATAGAGATGCAAAGTGAAAAGTAAAAGAGAAGTAAAAAAGCAAAGCAAGATTAAAGTGATGGAGATTGATATGATGAGAATGGACCCGTGGGCCATAGGTTTCACTAGTGGCTTCTCTCAAGAGCATAAGTATTCTACGGTGGGTGAACAAATTACTGTTGAGAAATTGACAAAATTGAGCATAGTTATGAGACTATCTAGGCATGATCATGTATATAGGCATCACGTCCGTGACAAGTAGACCGAAACGATTCTGCATCTACTACTATTACTCCACTCATCGATCGCTATCCAGCATGCATCTAGAGTATTAAGTTAAAAACAGAGTAACGCCTTAAGCAAGATGACATGATGTAGAGAGATAAATTCATGCAATATGAAATAAACCCCATCTTGTTATCCTCGATGGCAATGATACAATACATGCCTTGCTGCCCCTTCTGTCACTGGGAAAGGACACCGCAAGATCGAACCCAAAGCTAAGCACTTCTCCCATGGCAAGAACTACCAATCTAGTTGGCCAAACCAAACGGATAATTCGAAGAGACTTGCAAAGATAACCAATCATACATAAAAGAATTCAGAGAAGATTCAAATATTAATCATAGATAGACTTGATCATAAACCCACAATTCATCGGTCTCAACAAACACACCGCAAAAAGAAGATTACATCGAATAGATCTCCACAAGAGAGGGGGAGAACTTTGTATTGAGATCCAAAAAGAGAGAAGAAGCCATCTAGCTACTAACTATGGACCTAAAGGTCTGAGGTAAAATACTCACACTTCATCGGAGAGGCTATGATGATGTATAAGCCCTCCGTGATGACGGCCCTCTCTGGCGGAGCTCTAGAACAGGCCCCAAGATGGGATCTCGTGGATACAGAAAGTTGCGGCGGTGGAATTATCTTTTTGGCTCCTGTTCTGATCGTTTGGGAGTACGTAGGTATATATAGGAGGAAGGAGTACGTCGGTGGAGCTCCGAGGGGCCCACGAGGCAGGGGCGTGCCCTAGGGGGGGTGCCCCCCACCCTCGTGACCGCCTCTCTGATGCCTTGGTGTAGGGTCCAAGTCTCCTGGATCACGTTCGGTGAGAAAATCACGTTCCCGAAGGTTTCATTCCATTTGGACTCCGTTTGATATTCCGTTTCTTCGAAACACTGAAATAGGCAAAAAAAAACAACAATTCTGGGCTGGGCCTCCGGTTAATAGGTTAGTCCCAAAAATAATATAAAAGTGGAAAATAAAGCCCAATATAGTCCAAAACAGTAGATAATATAGCATGGAGCAATCAAAAATTATAGATACGTTGGAGACGTATCAAGCGGCCACCGTGGAGACCCTTCGGGCGGAGCTTGCCCGAGCCAAGGAGCAAGCAAGGAGTAGCAATGCGGCTGCTTTGTAAGCGACCGAAGAGTTAAGGGCCGAACAGTCCGCACATTGCGAGAGCAAAGAAAAAATGGCCAAGATGGCTGTAAAGTTAAAAGATACTGCCGACCGTTGCCAGCTTCTTGAAGAAGAAAACCAGGTGAAGGCGACGGACCTGGAAAAGGCCGGCGATGGCGACGAAAGACACCCGCTCTGCGATGAGAGCGAAATAGGAGGAGCTGCGTCAAGCCGGGGATATCACCGCTCGGAAACCGTTTATGCTGCGGAGGAAGTTTGGAGATCCTCGGTATGCCCCTCTGGACCGGCTGTGGAGTTCGGCGGACGCATATATGGACTTGGCGGCGAGTGCTGTCAATGCGGCCGAATACTTCCGAGATCAAATAGATCGTGAAGTGGACAAGCTATTCTGGTCATAATTTAACGCTCAGAGCATCCGCTTCCATTGACTGATCGGCTTGCCGAATGGGCCGAGCTGAATAGATTGTCCGGACTCGCCATGAGGTCTATTGTGGATCATCTGTGGCCGGAAAGGCCAAAACCGAACAACTATTTTAGTTTGGTGCAGCAGTTCCTTGGTGCGGTGCCGCACATTAATGCGATGAAGAGGTCGGCATGCATAGAAGGCTCGCGGATGGCCCTTGCCCGTGTCAAAATATACTGGGCGGAGATGGATGCCACCACTGTTGCGGCGCAGGGTTCGGCCATAGGCCGAGTGGCTGCCGAGCACTATTTTGAAGAAGTTCTTGAAGGCGCTCGTTCGATAGAGGCCCAGTGCTCAAAGAATATTATGTTTGAGTGACATGTATTCCCATTGTAAAAACAATGTTTTATTAAGTTTATCAAGGTTGTATTTATACTTTTGCCCGGAAGTATTATGATGCCTCCTGTGCGGCCGTTTATGTATATATGTATATAACCTGAAAGATTGTAGTCGTCGGCTTCAGCCCCCACGCATATAATGCAGGGGTGTTCGCAGAAGACGCATGTTCACACTTGATCCAACATCTTGGTCCATTAAGGAGGTGATAGCGCCGCGAACTAGGCAACCGGACTATAATGCTTTAACACTTTCAATTAGCCAGAGAAGTTTGATAGTGGGGCTACTATATAGCCCTTGGTGGCTCCGCACTCATCCGAATTCGGGGTGCGTACATGCCTGGCCGGGAAACGGCCCTTCATTAAGGTGGAGGAATCTCAAATATTCCGATAGGTCATCGAGTGGTTGACCAGTCTCACGCTATATCATGACAGTCAGTTTTCGGCTTTCTCTACTGAGGTGCTCGTCCGGATGAACCAGGGCACAATCGCAGTAGTTCTCCTGGTGCCGCCTTAGCCGATAGAGCGGAACGTAAGGCAGCAAAACACAGGACCTGAGCAAACCCAACGTTTGACCAAAGACATGATTCAGAGCTGATGCATATAAGGCCAAACTCGCGACGCCGAACACTCCCTAAGGTATTCGGTCTTTATGGTGTAAACCGGGCCTAAACAGTGCCCTTTGTAATAAGCCCCTGGTGTCCAGGTACGTGCAATATTCTGATGTGGCCACATGCCAATACATCAGCATCCTTCTCAATTGTACTGAGAATCCGAGGGATGTGTATCAACAAGAGACAGTAAAAAAGGTCTACGCAGTGTCTTAATCTAAAAAGAATCCTTGGAATGGGTCCCTGCTGCACGTCTGCGCTTGTGTCTCCGTTGTGCCGTATTCTGGACGGGTGTAGCACGATGGTCATCTGAAAAAGAGAGGAACTTAATTGAAAAGTTTTCGTGCAAAAGGTAAGTTATACTAAATAAATAAAATGAGTAAAGTTGAGCCTGGTTGTCACTTGTGCGCGCGTGTTGAGCCCCTTGTATTGTAATAGGGGTATAGCCATCAAACCTGTATCAATTACATATAGCAGTACCGGACTCGTCCAACCGTGTCCATGGTCTTAACGACCTGTCAGATGCTTTAGTTGGTGAGGCCGTTTAGTGTGCGGCTGCCAAGGCAGCCGCACGGTCTTCCACGCGCAAGGAGCGCTCAATGTTTCCATTCACTGTAATGATGCCACGTGGACCGGGCATCTTAAGCATGAGGGAAGCGTAATGCAGTATTGCGTTAAAGCGAGCGAAAGCCTCGCGTCCGAGTAGTGCTTGATAGCCACTTTGGAACGGAGCGATGTGGAAGGTTAAATTTTCGCTGCGGAAGTTATCGGGGAAGCCGAATATAACCTCTAGTAGTAGGGAGCCCGTGCAATGGGATTCTGGGCCTGGCGTTACTCCTTTAAAGGTAGTATTGCTATGGCTAATTTTTGTTGGGTCTACTCCCATTTTGCGGACTGTGTCCTGATATATCAGGTTTAGACTGCTGCCACCGTCCATTAGGACTCGTGTGAAGTGGTACCCATCAATTATTGGGTCTAATACCAAGGTAGCCCATCCTGCATGCCGGATACTTGCTGAGTAATCTCGATGGTCGAAGGTGACCGGTTGGAACGACCAGTGGCAGGGCTTCGCGGTGATAGGCCCTGGGGCATGTGTCTCTAGGAGTGCCGCTTTGTTTCTCCCCTTTGTCACGTGTAATACATTTACTATTTTGACTTCTGGTGGGAACTTCTTCTGTTCCCCAGTGCTTTGCTTGCGAGGCTCGTCCTCGTCTTCGCTTGGTGTATCCTGCCCCTTGTGTTCGACGTTAAGCTTGCCGGACTGCTTGAAGACCCAACATTCTCTATGGGTATGATTTGCAGGTTTATCGGGGGTGCTATGGATCTGACATATTTGGTCCAAAATCTTGTTTAGGCTGGACAGTTCGTCTCTGTTGCCTTTGGGGGCAGCTTTTGCTGACCTAGCCGAGAGCTTTTGAATCCGGCGTTTACCGATGTGCTCTTCGGGCTGTCTTCTTTATTCCGACGCTTGTTTTTGCTGTGTCGTGATTTCCTGTTTCCATCCCTGACTTCGGATGTACTTGGGTCGCTGGTGCTGCATCGGGCTAACCAGCTGTCCTTGGCCGCGCAAAAGCGGGTCATGAGGCTTGTTAATGCTGCCATTGTTCTCTGCTTTTCTTGGCCGAGGTGTCTGGCAAGCCATTTGTCTCGAACGCTGTGCTTGAAAGCTGCTAAGACTTCGGCGTCTGGACAGTCATCTATTTGGTTCTTTTTAGTGAGGAACATGTTCCAAAGCTTTCGGGCTGACTCTCCGGGTTGTTGAGTTATATGACTTAAATCGTCTGCATCCAGTGGTTGGACATAGGTCCCTTGAAAATTTGCCCGAAAGGCATCTTCGAGCTCTTCCCAGCTTCCAATGAAGTTTTCGGGGAGGCTTTTAAGCCAGTGCCGAGCTGGCCCTTTGAGCTTGAGGGGTAAGTACTTGATGGCGTCGAGATCGTCTCCTCGAGCCATATGGATATGGAGGGTGTAGTCCTCAATCCAGACCCCAGGGTCTGTCG
This sequence comes from Triticum urartu, assembly GCF_003073215.2. Classification (NCBI taxonomy): domain Eukaryota; kingdom Viridiplantae; phylum Streptophyta; class Magnoliopsida; order Poales; family Poaceae; genus Triticum; species Triticum urartu. The sequence goes on from NC_053022.1 coordinate 458,371,189, forward strand.
TTCCATCGTACGCCTCTATGTTTACGGGTTTGAATCCCTCTGGAAATTCATGGTCCAGCACCTCATCGGTGAAACATAGGGGGTGTGCGGCACCCCTGTATTTGGGTGTACCAAGGTATTGGGATGTTTGTTGTGTTGCATTGCGTGCTGGAGCGCGCTTGCGTGGCCCGTAGATGGATCTGGTTGCGCCGTACTTTTGATGCGAGTCCTCACGTGGATCGTGTACCGGCTTATGTGCGGCGTCGTTTATCATTCTATGTTGGCCACGAGGTCGTCTATCCGACTGGATGGCTGTTTTGTTTTTTGATTGCGGGGGATCTAAGGCCTCCTCATCGAATTCAGGTAGCAGCTTTCGCTTCGGGTAGCTCTTGGTGTGGCGATTACCGCCGTACTTCGCTGCAGTGTTGAGTACTTCACTCCATCTGATTCTGAGTGTGTCTTGTGCAGCCCTGAGCCTTTGCTTCTGCTTTTTCAGACTCCTCGCAGTGGCAACCAGCCTTTGATGGGCATTCTGTTGCTCCGGGTGCCTGTCCGGTGTGATATCGTCCGGACTGTTATCTTCGACGGGGTTGGGTTGTTCGGTTTGATCCTCCGTGTTGCCCTGGTCGGGCGATGGTTCACCCTGCTCTATCGCTGGGTCTATATGACCGCTATTTCTGCCAAGGTGGGATTTGGAGCGGCGCTTACGCCGCCGCTTTGACTGCTTCTCGAGGGAACAACCCTTCGCTACGTCCTTCCGTTCCTCGTCGTAGTTTTCTTTGGGTGTGTCCACCATGTATACATCATATGATGAAGTGGTCGTCCAGTGCCCTGCGGGCAGTGGTTCCTGTTCGTCTCCTGCATCGTCATCCATACTGTCGATGTCTTTGGAGTCGAAGTCGAGCATGTCGGTCAAATCATCGACAGTGGCTACTAAGTGGGTGGTGGGTGGGCAGTGAATTTCTTCGTCATCCGCATCCCAATCTTGCCGAACATAGTTCGGCCTGGACTCTCCTGATGGGGAGAGAGACCTTAATGATTTCAGTATGTTGCCGAAGGGCGAGTGCTGAAAGATATCCGCGGAGGTGAACTCCATGATCGGCGCCCAATCGGATTCGATAGGCACGGGCGCAGGCGGTTCGGAGTCTGTGGCCGGGGAAGAATCCGGTAGTTCGGCATCACGGCTCCCATGAAGGGTAAGGTCGATATTCGGCTCGATCGCCGCTGAGAATACGGCCTCCGTGGCGGGGTCTATCCACCCGTCCATGGATGGTGCAATTGGCTCCGAATTGAGGGTCGGAGCGGTTGCTGGTGCGATCTCCTGAACATTGTCCGATGGTAGAGCTAAATCATGCTCATCGTGACCGTGCGGTGCACTCGGCAGGGGCTCGAATCCATCAAAGATCAAGTCTCCACGAACGTCGGCTGTGTAGTTTAAGCTTCCAAACCCGACCTGGTGGCCAGGGTGTAACTCTCGATCTACTCCAGATGGCCAAGCGAGTTGGCCCGCAGTGCGAAGCTGCCAAATACAAAGATCTGTCCGGGGAGAAAAGTCTCACCCTGGACTGCATCGCTATCGATGATCGAAGGAGCCATCAAGCATAATGATGATGACACAGAGGAACTCTCAATGAAAGCACCAATGTCGGTGTCAAAACCGGCGGATCTCGGGTAGGGGGTCCTGAACTGTGCGTCTAAGGCGGATGGTAACAGGAGGCAGGGGACACGATGTTTTACCCAGGTTCGGGCCCTCTTGATGGAGGTAAAACCCTACGTCCTTCTTGATTTATTCTTGATAATATGAGTAATACAAGAGTTGATCTACCACGAGATCGGAGAGGCTAAACCCTCGAAGCTAGCCTATGGTATGATTGTATGTTGTCCTACGGACTAAAACCCTCCGGTTTATATAGACACCAGAAGGGGCTAGGGTTACACAAGGTCAGTTACAAAGGAGGAGATATACATATCCGTATTGCCTAGCTTGCCTTTCACACCAAGTAGAGTCCCATCTGGACACGGGACGAAGTCTTCAATCTCGTATCTTCATAGTCCAACAGTTCGGCCAATGGATATAGTTCGGCTGTCCGGAGACCCCCTAATCCAGGACTCCCTCAAAAGGCATGGAACACTTCCCTAGAAATAAAATAAAATAACCTTATGAATATATTATGAGAGCCACTTATGGATTGCCAACCAAAGATGGCAATACCTAGATCTATCTTCGCTTTTATGCCTAGCTAGGGGCGTTAAACGATAGCGCTTGTTGGGAGGCAACCCAATTTTATTTTTATTCCTTGCTTTTTTCTCCTGTTTAGTAATAAATAATTTATCTAGCCTCTGTTTTTGTTGTGTTTTTTGTGTTTAATTCGTGTTTGTGCCAAGTAGAACCACTGGGAAGACTTGGGGAAAGTCTTTTTAATCTTGCTGTAAAAAACAGAAACTTTAGTGCTCATGGGAACTGCTGCCATTTTTATTTGGAAGGTGCTATTTAGTTAATTCTTTTTTAAGATGATTAATAGATAAATTCCTCACGTCCAGCAATTTATTTTAGAATTGTTGGGTTTCCAGAACCTGCGTTAGCTACAGATTACTACAGACTGTTCTGTTTTTGATAGATTCTGTTTTTTGTATGTTGTTTGCTTATTTTGATGAATCTATGGCTAGTAAAATAGTTTATAAACCATAGAACAGTTGTAATACAGTAGTTTTAATACCAATATAAATAAATAATGAGTTCATTACAGTACCTTGAAGTGGTGTTTTGTTTTCTTTCGCTAACGGAGCTCGCGAGATTTTCTACTTTAAGTTTTGTGTTGTGAAGTTTTCAAGTTTTGGGTAAAAGATTTGATGGATTATGGAACAAGGAGTGGCAAGATAATCTAAGGACACCTAAAAGCCAAAGCTTGGGGATGCCCTGGAAGGCATCCCCTCTTTCGTCTACTTCCATCGGTAACTTTACTTGGAGCTATATTTTTATTCACCACATGATTTGTGTTTTGCTTGGAGCGTCTTGTATTATTTGAATCTTTGCTTTTTAGTTTACCACAATCATACTTGCTGTACACACCTTTTGAGAGAGACTTACATGATTTGAAAATTGTTAGAATACTCTATGTGCTTCACTTATATCTTTTGAGTTATATAGTTTTTGCTCTAGTGCTTCACTTATATCTTTTAGAGCACGGTGGTGGATTTGTTTTATGGAAACAATTGTTCTCTCATACTTCACTTAGATTATTTTGAGAGTCCTACAAAACAGCATGGTAATTTGCTTTAATTATGATAGGCATTCAAGATTATTATTATTTTTTCTTATGAGTGTGTTGAATACTATGAGAAGTTTGATACTTGATAATTGTTTTGAGATATGGATATGGTGATATGAGAGTCATGCTAGTTGAGTAGTTGTGAATTTGAGAAATACTTGTGTTGAAGTTTGTGATTCCCGTAGCATGCACGTATGGTGAACCGTTATGTGATGAAGTCGGAGCATGATTTATTTATTGATTGTCTTCCTTATGAGTGGCGGTCGGGGACGAGCGATGGTCTTTTCCTACCAATCTATCCCCTTAGGAGCATGCGCGTAATACTTTGCTTTGATAACTAATAGATTTTTGCAATAAGTATGTGAGTTCTTTATGACTAATGTTGAGTCCATGGATTATACGCACTTTCTTCCTTCCACCATTGCTAGCCTCTCTAATACCGCGCACTTTTCGCCAGTATCATACACCCACCACATACCTTCCTCAAAATAGCCACCATACCTACCTATTATGGCATTTCCATAGCCATTCCGAGATATATTGCCATGCAACTTTCCATCGTTCCGTTTACTATGACACGCTCCATCATTGTCATATTGCTTTGCATGATCATGTACTTGACATTGTATTTGTGGCAAAGCCACCATTCATAGTTCTTTCATACATGTCACTCTTGATTCATTGCATATCCCGGTATACCGCCGGAGGCACTCACATAGAGTCATATTTTGTTCTAAGTATCAAGTTGTAATTTTTGAGTTGAAGTAAATAAAAGTGTGATGATCATCATTTTTAGAGCATTATCCCAAGTGAGGAAAGGATGATGGAGACTATGATTCCCCCACAAGTCGGGATGAGACTCCGGACTAAAAAAAAGAGGCCATAAAAAAGCCCAAATAAAAAATGAGAGAAAAAGAGAGAAGGGACAATGCTACTGTCCTTTTACCACACTTGTTCTTCAAAGTAGCACCATGATCTTCATGATAGAGAGTCTCCTATGTTATCACTTTCATATACTAGTGGGAATCTTTCATTATAGAACTTGGCTTGTATATTCCAATGTTGGGCTTGCTCAAAATGCCCTAGGTCTTCGTGATCAAGCGAGTTGGATGCACACCCACTTAGTTCATTTTGTTGAGCTTTTATATACTTATAGCTCTAGTGCATCCATTGCATGGCAATCCCTACTCACTCACATTGATATCTATTAATCGGCATCTCCATAGCCCGTTGATACGCCTAGTTTATGTGAGACTATCTTCTCCTTTTTTGTCTTCTCCACAACCACCATTCTATTCCACATATAGTGCTATGTCCATGGCTCACGCTCATGTATTGCGTGAAGATTGAAAAAGTTTGAGAACACCAAAAGTATGAAACAATTTCTTGGCTTGTCATCGGGGTTGTGCGTGATTTAAATACTTTGTGTGGTGGAGATAGAGCATAGCCAGACTATATGATTTTGTATGGATAACTTTCTTTGGCCATGTCATTTTGAGAAGACATAATTGCTTAGTTAGTATGCTTGAAGTATTATTATTTTGATGTCAATATTAAACTTTTGTCTTGAATCTTTCGGATCTGAATATTCATACCACAATTAAGAGAATTACATTGAAATTATGCCAATAGCATTCCACATCAAAAATTCTGTTTTTTATCATTTACCTACTCGAGGACGAGCAGGAATTAAGCTTGGGGATGCTTGATACGTCTCCAACGTATCTATAATTTTTTATTGTTCCATGCTATATATTATTCTGTTTTGGACATTATTGGGCTTTATTATACACTTTTATATCATTTTTGGGACTAACCTATTAACTAGAGGCCCAGCCCAGAATTGCTATTTTTTGCCTATTTCAGAGTTTCGCAAAAAAAGAATATCAAACGGAGTCCAAACGGAATGAAACCTTCGGGAACGTGATTTTCGGAACGAACATGATCTAGAGGACTTGGACCCTACATCAAGAAAGCAACCAGGAAGGCACGATGTAGGGGGCGTGCCTACCCCCCCCCCCCAGGCGCACCCTCCACCCTCGTGGGGCCCATGTTGCTCCACTGACATACTTCTTCCTCCTATATATACCTACGTACCCCCAAACTACCAGATACGGAGCCAAAACCCTAATTCCACCATCGCAACCTTCTGTACCCGTGAGATCCCATCTTGGGGCCTTTTTCAGAGCTCCGCCGGAGGGGGGCATCGATCACAGAGGGCTTCTACATCAACACCATAGCCTCTCCGATGATATGTGAGTAGTTTACTTCAGACCTTCGGGTCCATGGTTATTAGCTAGATGGCTTCTTCTCTCTTTTTGGATCTCAATACAATGTTCTCCCCCTCTCTTGTGGAGATCTATTCGATGTAATCTTATTTTGCGGTGTGTTTGTTGAGACCGATGAATTGTGGGTTTATGATCAAGTTTATCTATGAACAATATTTGAATCTTCTCTGAATTATTTTATGTATGATTGGTTATCTTTGCAAGTCTCTTTGAATTATCAGTTTGGTTTGGCCTACTAGATTGATCTTTCTTGCAATGGGAGAAGTGCTTAGCTTTGGGTTCAATCTTGCGCTGTCCTTTCCCAATGACAGTAGGGGCAGCAAGGCACGTATTGTATTGTTGCCATCGAGGATAACAAGATGGGGTTTATATCATATTGCATGAGTTTATCCCTCTACATCATGTCATATTGCTTAAAGCGTTACTCTGTTCTTTTGAACTTAATACTCTAGATGCATGCTGGATAGCGGTCGATGTGTGGAGTAATAGTAGTAGATGCAGGCAGGAGTCGGGCTACTTGTCTCGGACGTGATGCCTATATACATGATCATACCTAGATATTCTCATAACTATGCTCAATTCTGTCAATTGCCCAACAGTAATTTGTTTACCCACCGTAATACTTATGCTCTCGCGAGAAGCCACTAGTGAAACCTATAGCCCCCAGGTCTATTTTCCATCATATTGATCTCCCATCAACAAGCTATTTCTTTTGCCGTTTTTATTTTGCTTTATTTACTTTGCATCTTTATCATAGAAATACCAAAAATATTATCTTATCATATCTATCAGATCTCACTTTCGTAAGTGACCATGAAGGGATGATGTCTACTACACAACCTTCTTCTTGTAGACGTTGTTGGGCCTCCAAGTGCAGAGGTTTGTAGGACAGTAGCAAATTTCCCTCAAGTGGATGACCTAAGGTTTATCAATCCGTAGGAGGCGTAGGATGAAGATGGTCTCTCTCAAACAACCCTGCAACCAAATAACAAAGAGTCTCTTGTGTCCCCAACACACCCAATACAATGGTAAATTGTATAGGTGCACTAGTTCGGTGAAGAGATGGTCATACAAGTGCAATATGGATAGTAGATAAAGGTATTTGTAATCTGAAATTATAAAAACAGCGAGGTAACTAATGATAAAAGTGAGTGTAAACGGTATTGCAATGTGTTGAAACAAGGCCTAGGGTTCATACTTTCGCTAGTGCAAGTTCCCTCAACAATAATAACATAATTGGATCATATAACTATCCCTCAACATGTAACAAAGAGTCACTCCAAAGTCACTAATAGCGGAGAACAAACGAAGAGATTATGGTAGGGTACGAAACCACCTCAAAGTTATTCTTTCCAATCAATCCGTTGGGATATTCCTATAAGTGTCACAAACAGCCCTAGAGTTTGTACTAGAATAACACCTTAAGACACAAATCAACCAAAACCCTAATGTCACCTAGATAATCCAATGTCACCTCAAGTATCCGTGGGTATGATTATACAATATGCATCACACAATCTCAGATTCATCTTATTCAACCAACACAAAGGACCTCAAATAGTGCCCCAAAGTTCTACCATAGAATCACAACGAAAACATGTGCCAACCCCTATGCATAGGTTCATGGGCGGAACCCGCAAGTTGATCACCAAAACATACATCAAGTGAATCACGTGGTATCCCATTGTCACCACAGATACGCACGGCAAGACATACATCAAGTGTTCTCAAATCTTTAAAGACTCAATCCGATAAGATTACTTCAAGGGGAAAACTCAATCCATTACAAGAGAGTAGAGGGGGAGGAGAAACATAAGATCCAACTATAATAGCAAAGCTCGCGATACATCAAGATCGTGCCAAATCAAGAACACGAGAGAGAGAGAGAGAGAGATCAAACACATAGCTACTGGTACATACCCTCAGCCCCGAGGGAGAACTACTCCCTCCTCGTCATGGAGAGCACCGGGATGATGAAGATGGCCACCAGAGAGGGATTCCCCCTCCAGCAGGGTGCCAGAACGGGTCTAGATTGGCTTTCGGTGGCTACGGAGGCTTCTGGCGGCGGAACTCCTGATCTATTGTGCTCTCTGGAAGTTTAACGGTATATGGAGATATATAGGCGTAAGAAGTTCCTCAGGGGCGGCACGAGGGGCCCACGAGGGTGGAGAGCGCGCCCTAGGGGGGTGGGCGCGCCCCCCTACCTCATGGCCTCCTCGAAGCTTCCCTTACGTGCACTTCAAGTCTTCTGGGCTTCTTTCCTTCCAAAAATGAGTTCTGTGAAGTTTCAGGTCAATTGGACTCCGTTTGATTTTCCTTTTCTTCGAAACCCTAAAACAAGGTAAAAATAGAAACTGGCACTGGGCTGTGGGTTAATAGGTTAGTCCCAAAAATGATATAGAAGTGTATAATAAAGCCCATAAACATCCAAAACAATAGATAATATAGCATGAAGCAATCAAAAATTATTGATACGTTGGAGACGTATCAGCATCCCCAAGCTTAATTCCTGCTCGTCCTCGAGTAGGTAAATGATAAAAATAGGACTTTTAATGCGGAGTGCTACTTGGCATAATTTCAATGTAATTCTTCTTAATTGTGGCATGAATATTCAGATCCATAAGATTCAAGACAAAAGTTTAATATTGACATAAAAACAATAATATTTCAAGCATACTAACTAAGCAATCATGTCTTCTCAAAATAACATGGCCAAAGAAAGCTATCCCTACAAAATCATATAGTCTGGCTATGCTCCATCTTCACCACACAAAATATTTAAATCATGCACAACCCCGATGACAAGCCAAGCAATTGTTTCATACTTTTGATGTTCTCAAACTTTTTTAATCTTCACGCAATACATGAGCGTGAGCCATGGACATAGCACTATAGGTGGAAATAGAATGGTGGTTGTGGAGAAGACAGAAAGGAGAAGATAGTCTCACATCGACTAGGCGTATCAATGGGCTATGGAGATGCCCATCAATATATATCAATGTGAGTGAGTAGGGATTGCCATGCAACGGATGAACTAGAGCTATAAGTGTATGAAAGCTCAAAAAGAAACTAAGTGGGTGTGCATCCAACTTGCTTGCTCACGAAGACCTAGGGCATTTTGAGGAAGCCCATCATTGGAATATACAAGCCAAGTTCTATAATGAAAGATTCCCACTAATATATGAAAGTGACAACATAGGAGACTCTCTATCATGAAGATCATGGTGCTACTTTAAAGCACAAGTGAGGTAAAAGGATAGTAGCATTGCCCCTTCTCTCTTTTTCTCTCATTTTTTTATTATTTTATTTGGGCCTTCTCTTTTTTATGGCCTCTTTTTTTTCTCTTTTTTTATGGCCTCTTTTTTTCTTTTTTTTATTTGGGCTTCTTTGGCCTCTTTTATTTATTTATTTTCGTCCGGAGTCTCATCCCGACTTATGGGGGAATCATAGTCTCCATCATCCTTTCCTCACTGGGACAATGCTCTAATAATGATGATCATCACACTTTTATTTACTTACAACTCAAGAATTACAACTCGATACTTAGAACAAGATATGACTCTATATGAATGCCTCCGGCGGTGTACCGAGATGTGCAATGACTCATGAGTGACATGTATGAAAAAATTATGAATGGTGGCTTTGCCACAATACGATGTCAACTACATGATCATGCAAAGCAATATGACAATGATGAAGCGTGTCATAATAAACGGAACGGTGGAAAGTTGCATGGCAATATATCTCGGAATGGCTATGGAAATGCCATAATAGGTAGGTATGGTGGCTGTTTTGAGGAAGGTATATGGTGGGTGTATGATACTGACGAAAGGTGCGCGGTATTAGAGAGGCTAGCAAAGGTGGAAGGGTGAGAGTGCGTATAATCCATGGACTCAACATTAGTCATAAAGAACTCATATACTTATTGCAAAAATCTAAAATTTATCAGAGCAAAGTATTACGCGCATGCTCCTAGGGGGATAGATTGGTAGGAAAAGACCATCGCTTGTCCCCGACCGCCACTCATAAGGAAGACAATCAATAAATAAATCATGCTCCGACTTCATCACATAACGGTTCACCATACGTGCATGCTACGGGAATCACAAACTTCAACACAAGTATTTCTCAAATTCATAACCACTCAACTAGCATGACTCTAATATCACCATCTCCATATCTCAAAACAATTATCAAGTATCAAACTTCTCATAGTATTCAACACACTCATAAGAGAATTTTATTATTCTTGAATACCTAGCGTATTAGGATTTTAAGCAAATTACCATGCTATTTAAGACTCCCAAAATAATCTAAGTGAAGCATGAGAGTTCATCTATTTCTTCAAAATAAAACTACCACCATGCTCTAAAAGATATAAGTGAAGCACTAGAGCAACAACAAACTACTCCGAAAGATATAAGTGAAGATCAATGAGTAGTCGAATAATTATGCAATTATGTGAAGACTCTATAGCATTTAATAATTTCAGATCTTGGTATTTTATTCAAACATCAAGCAAAACTAAATAAAATAAAATGATGCTCCAAGCAAAACACATATCATGTGGCGAATAAAAATATAGCTCCAAGTAAAGTTACCGATGAACAAAGACGAAAGAGGGGATGCCTTCCAGGGCATACCCAAGCTTAGGCTCTTGGATATCCTTGAATATTACCTTGGGGTGCCTTGGGAATCCCCAAGCTTAGGCTCTTGCCACTCCTTATTCCATATTCCATCGAATCCTTACCCAAAACTTGAAAACTTCACAACACAAAACTTAACAGAAAACTCGTAAGCTCTGTTAGTATAAGAAAATAAATCACCACTTCAAGGTACTGTAATGAACTCATTCTTTATTTATATTGGTGTTCAACCTACTGTATTCCAACTTATATATGGTGAAAGGATCGATATGGTTGACTAGAGGGGGGGTGAATAGGCAACTAACAATTTTTAGCTTTTCTTTAACAATTTAAACTTTGCCAAAGTAGGTTGTTTAGATATGCAACTAGGTGAGCAACCTATATGATGCAACAAGGATAGGAACACAAGAAAGCAAGAGATATGAAACAAATAAGCTTGCTCAAATAAAGGCACGAGATAACCAAGAGTGGAGACGGTGGAGACAAGGATGTGTTGCCGAAGTTCCTTCCCTTTGAGAGGAAGTACGTCTCCGTTGGAGCGGTGTGGAGGCACAATGCTCCCCAAGAAGCCACTAGGGCCACCGTATTCTCCTCACGCCCTCACACAATGCAAGATGCCGTGATTCCACTATTGGTGCCCTTGAAGGCGGCGACCGAACCTTTACAAACAAGGTTGGGGCTCTCTCCACAACTTAATTGGAGGCTCCCAATGAAACCACGAAGCTTCACCACAATGGAATATGGCTCCGAGGTGACCTCAACCGTCTAGGGTGCTCAAACACCCAAGAGTAACAAAATCCTCACAACAAAGTATGGGGGAAGCAAATATCCTTTGGTGGAAGTGTAGATCTAGGTCTCCTCCTTCAATCCCTAGCAAATCAACAAGTTTGAGTGGCTAGAGAGAGAGATCAGGCAAGAGAGCTTGAAGTGCATTAATGGTGGAGTGAGAGAGGTCAAAGGTGAGAGTGGTAGGTGGGAGAAGCTCTCTTAAATACCATCCCTAAAAATCCAGCCGTTGCTGCGTTTTCAGCCCCGCAGCGGTACAACCGGTCCTTGTCCTGGTACAACCGGGACTCACGGTGTAGTTGCAGAACCCTACCAGGCGGTACAACTGGGCCACTAGGCGGTGGTACCGGTTAAGAGAATGACCGGACCAACCGCCCAGCCACCGCACAACTACCGCCTCGAAACAGAGACGAGACCGGTACTTGAGCTGTGCAAGACCGGAACAACCGTATGGCCTTGAGCTCTTGGACGGCGAAGTTCTGAGCGGAAGAACCGCTCAGACCACCGGTGGTACCGGTCATCGAGGATCGACCGGATCAACCGGGCCACCACCGCTCGAGAACTGCATCAAAACAGAGCCTTGAGCGGTACTTGAGCGGTGCACGGCCGGAACCACCGCCCTAGCCTTTGTTGAGCAAGGTGGCGGTACCACCGCCCGGAGGCAGCGGTACAACCGCTCGGTCAAAGCTGGAGAGCGTCAAGGTCCAGCGGTACAACCGCTCCAGGGAGCGGTACAACTGCTGGGAAGAGCAGAAACACGAAGGAAAGACAGGGGGAACACTCTCTCTCACAACTGAGGAAGACAAAGGAGGGGTGAGGAAAGTGTACGTGAACTGATTCCCCCAGAGCTTCCTAATGAGGATTCCCTCTTGATAGTACGGGTACTCTACGACCAAAGATAATAAAAGCATAGAGGACACGTCTTTGATCTTTTCCTACGAGAGGCAATAGCAATCCGATGTAAGCCTAAGCATCGAGAACCTGAAACATATAGCACACGATTAGACCACAAAGGGTTGTCATCATCATCCAAAACATAAAGTAGGGAAATGCCCTTTCAATCTCCCCCTTTTTGGTGGATGATGACAACAACACGATTTGCAAGAGATAAGTCACGAAATCTAGACGGAACTCCCCCTGAATGTGTGCCCCAATAGGAACTAGCTATTAGAAAGCATGGGCACACTTTAAGGACTAGACTCCCCCTAGATTTTATAGACTCACCACTCTGAGCACAAAGAGGAGAGACAATATAATACTTAGAGTGCAATAATAACGATACTGACCGATGAACGGAAAGGTAAAAGGAGTAACATAAGTCTCACACACAGCAAGGAACGAAACAAGTCCACGAACAAAGACCAACACTAAACACGAGAAAAAAAACCATGCAAATCCCCGAGACCTATAGAACCCTCTCCCCCTTTGGCATCAAGACACCAAAAAGGAAAAGAGCGAAGCTAGCGTCCCAAAGCTCAGGCGTCCTCCTCTGACTCCTCGGTCGCATCTGGATCCTCATCATCAGAGTCGTCATCGTCGTCGTGATCGGATTCTTCCATGGCATTGGCAGCTGCTGCAAACGAGGAGGATGGCTGGGGAGGGGCTTCATCATCAGTCCAGGTGCTATGGGTAGAAATCCAACGCTCCTCCGGGGTGATGCTCTTCTCAGAGCCACTCTGAATCGGCATGTTGAGGTGCTTCATCATAGCAATTTGGCGACGCCGTGCAAGCTTCTCATTGACATGTGCCTCATACATCCTCTTCTGGATGTCAGTCTGGAGACAAAAGGTCTTCTTCACCTTGGCAGTGAGCTTGGCCACCCATGAGGGCTTGGCCCCTGGCTCCATCTCAAAGTCCTCATCGTCAGAAGTAGCATAGACATCCTCAGGAGCATTTGTAGGGAAGCAAGGCTCGGCATGCTTATTCTTCTTAAGGAGCTTGACCTCATGAACAGTGAGGTTGTTTGGAGAAGTGAGGAGCTCTCCAGGATGACAAACAGCCCACACAGAGTTTAGAAAGCACATGACAAATGGAGCATAGATTGGGACTTTACGGTAGATGACCATGTTGTACATCTCATGCCACAGCCAATTAGACACATCAAACGTTGCCCTTGTCCCCACCATGGTCTTCATAGCCACCATCAAATCAACCAGATAACCATGAATCTCATCTTGATTGCCCACCTTGGGCAAGAGCACATTGCGGAACACTCGGTGCATGATGTCATACACTTTCTCCAAATCCTTGGATTCTCCAATAATCCCACGGCCCCGAATGTACAGAGGGGCAAGCTTCTCCTTAGGCATGGATTCAGGAAGGTCTTGAGGACGAATGCCACCCCTTCCTTCCAGACCGGTATCCTCGTACCCAATAGCATTGCAGAATGCCCTCCAGGGAACTTGAAACAGTTCATCACGACACATGAAAGTGAGAGTGCGTCTGTCATCTTCCCCAAAATGAACCGTGGCATAGAACTGATGGATGAGCTGAACATCAAAGTCACAGTTGACTGACATGAGCTTGACAAGATCAAACTCCTCGCAGAGAGCCAGCGCCTCACCCAAATACTCCAAGTTGTTCCTCCAATGGTCAAGATCAATTGTCCACTACTTGGCATACCTGTTCTTGTTGTGCTCAAAGAGTTCATGAACAATCCGCACTTGCATTTCATTCCGGAACTGAACGGTGGTCCAACGGGGAGCAATGGGAACCTCATACGGATTCTTTGATCGGAAGGCTTCCCAATCCTTGGCTTTCCAACGATGCAACGGCATAACCACACGTTGCTTAGCAGCTGCAGACTTTTCACGGCGAGTGGGCTTGGTGGGAATCACAACTTCTTCTTCATCATCAGACACAACCGGGCGCAGGGTCCTTCGTGCCCTCTTCTTGGTCTTGCGAGGAGCAGAGCGAGAACTAGAGCCACCTGAACACACACACGAAAAGAACACACAAAAACCCAACAAGGATGAGAGGATTGCACCCACTAGCAGAAAAGGGACAAGTTGCAACAACAGAGAAGATAGAACAGTGCTTTGTGGTTGATATGCTCCGGTTGTACCGGATCTTCCACCGGTAGTACCGCTCCAACGGTTGTACCACCCGTAGGGGCGGTAGAACCACTGACAGTGGCACTACCAGGGAAGATAGATCTAACCGAGGCATACGAATCACACAAGTAATATTCCGAATTCTAAGTGCTGCAAACAAGACAGGAGGCAAACAAAGATCTCTTCTACTCCATAGTTCAAACACTAATCACGGAAAGTTAAGTAATGCCCTAGACAAAGGAAGAACCCTAGAAAGATCTAGGAGCAAAGAACACGAGGCATTACCACCATCCATGGGAAGAGATCGGGAGGCCTCCACGGAGAGAATCCACGGAGAGCCAAGAATCTGAAGCGCGAGACGCACTCCGGGGCAGGGGTAGAGATGGCCGGCAGCTAGGGCAAAGAGAAGAGGAACGAGGACGAAGGGAAAAAGACAACCCTTCAGCCCCGTCGAGTATATATAGGCCCGTAGACACGCCCCGGTAGTACCGCTTTGGGGAGCGGTTGTACCGCTCGTCTGGTACCGACCGGTGGTTGGAGGCAATACTTCCGGTGCCTGGGAGGCAGCGGTAGTACCGCTCAGCGTCAACCGGTAGTACCGGACGTAGGTTACCGTGGGTTGGGGCGGTGGAACCGCCCAAGCACCGAACGGAGACCCATTGGGACGGCACAACCCGGTACCAGCGGTAGAACCGCCCGTGATACCGGTTGTACCGCCCGACCACCTATGCCCAAGCCAAGATCAAATGAGTGCAGTCCGAAGGGAGGAAGAAAGAGCACAAAACAGGAGAGAAGCAACACCCTAGGAGAACCCAACACAAAGAGCAAAGAAGGAACGAGAGAAAAACAACACGAGAACAACAAGGCTAACTCCAACCTCCCGAAGAGAGGACGGTGGCCGAGGCCACCTATGTTTGAGTCAATTGGTATGGCACCGCGAAGAATTATCCTTGGGTCCATGACCAAAACTCGTCTTTGAAGCACAAGTACATTCAAACATGGCTAATGTGAAAGACTCGATCAATTTATGCATAATGGGGGGAGGGAGAGTTCATTGAGAGAACATCACTCCCCCTATGTTCATGCCTACATCTAAACAAGACAACATGTTGAGTACGGTGGGGTGTGCAAGAGTTCAAGCAACATTGCTCGAATCAATGATATTTAGCTCATGCCTTAACTCGTGAAATCTTGCTTCATCCAAGGGCTTCGTGAAGATATCTGCAAGGTTATCATGAGTGTTGACATAGTTGAGCTCGATCTCTCCTTGCCTGATGTGATCCCGGATGAAGTGATACCGGATCTCAATATGCTTCGTCTTGAAGTGTTGCACCGGGTTGAGAGAGATCTTGATGGCACTTTCATTATCACACCAAAGAGGCACTTTGTCACAAATGACACCGTAATCCTTTAATGTTTGCCTCATCCATAAGAGTTGTGCACAACAACTCCCGGCTGCAACATACTCCGCCTCGGTGGACGAGAGAGACACACAACTTTGCTTTTTGGAAGACCAGCTTACCAAAGAGCAACCAAGGAATTGGCACCCTCCGGAAGTGGACTTCCTATCCACTTTGTCTCCTGCCCAATCGGAATCCGAGTACCCTACAAGCTTGAAGTTTGATCCTCTTGGATACCATAAGCCAAAGTTTGGGGTATGGGCCAAATATCGAAAGATTCGTTTGACCGCCACATAGTGACTTTCCTTAGGTGCGGCTTGAAACCGTGCACAAATTCCCACACTCAACATGATATCCGGTCTAGATGCACAAAGGTAAAGCAAGGAACCAATCATGGAGCGATATACCTTTTGATCCACCACTTTACCATTGGGATCTAAGTCAAGTTGGCACTTGGTGGGCATTGGAGTGGATGCCGGCTTGACGTCACTTAGTTTGAATCTCTTGAGCATGTCTTGAGTGTCTTTGGATTGATTGATGAAGGTTCCTTCTCTTCTTTGCTTCACTTCGAACCCTAGAAAGAACTTCAACTCTCCCACGGAGGACATCTCGAACTTTGAGGTCATGAGAGCGGCAAATTCCTCATTGAAAGCCTTGTTAGGAGAACTAAAGATAATGTCATCAACATATAATTGGCACACAAACAACTCCCCTTTGACCTTCTTAGTAAAAAGAGTGGGGTCGATTAGCCCAACTTCAAAACCACGATCTTGTAACAACTCGGTAAGGTGGTCATACCACGCACGTGGGGCTTGTTTAAGGCCATAGAGTGCCTTATCGAGTTGATACACATGATCGGGAAGGTAGGGATCCTCGAACCCGGGGGGTTGCTTGACGTAAACCAATTCATTAATAGGACCATTAAGAAAAGCACTCTTCACATCCATTTGTTGTAACTTGAAGTTATGATGAGAAGCATATGCAATCAACATGCGAATGGATTCAAGACGAGCAACGGGAGCAAAGGTTTCACCGTAGTCGATACCCTCGACTTGGGAGTAGCCTTGTGCTACCAAACGAGCTTTGTTGCGAATGATAATCCCATGGGCATCTTGCTTGTTCTTGAATATCCACTTGGTTCCAATGACATTGTGGTTCCCCGTTGGCCTTGGCACCAATCTCCACACTTTGTTGCGCTCGAAGTTGTTGAGTTCTTCATGCATGGCATTGAGCCAATCCGGATCTTCTAGCGCCTCATAGACCTTGTGGGGTTCCACACAAGAGACAAACGCGTGATGCTCACAATAATTTGCTAATTGTCTATGAGTGCTTACCCCCTTTCTTAAGCTTCCAAGCACATTCGACATGAGATGATCCTTGGTGGAGAGCTTGGATGCAATCTTGGCGGCACGACGCTCTAATTCCTCCTCGGTGGTGAGTTGAGGAGAGGTTACTTGATCATCTTGAGCGCCATCATGAACTTGTTCTTGATCTTGAACTTTCTCGGGGAGAGAACTTGACCTTGGGCATCACTTGGTGTGTCAACACCGTCTTGAGTATGATCTTGCCCTTGGTCTTGTTCATGAGGTTGAGGGCCTTCACTTTGTTCTTCGGAAGCGTGTGGGCCTTGGGTTGGTGATGGCTCCACTTGAGTGGAGCTTTGTCCTTCTCCTTTGGCCACAAGGGGATCCTCAATGGGTAGGATAAAGCCAACACCCATTCTTCTTATGGCTTGGGGAGGAATTTCATCACCTACATCACAAGTGCCACTTTGCTCCACTTGGAGCCGTTATTCTCATCAAACTCCACGTTACACGTCTCCTCAATAAGTCCCGTGGATTTATTGAGGACACGGTAAGCATGAGAGTTTGTAGCATAACCAACAAATATGCCCTCATAAGCTCTAGCCTCAAATTTAGACAACCGAACACCTTTCTTGAGAA
The DNA here is from genome assembly GCF_003073215.2 of Triticum urartu. Taxonomy (NCBI): domain Eukaryota; kingdom Viridiplantae; phylum Streptophyta; class Magnoliopsida; order Poales; family Poaceae; genus Triticum; species Triticum urartu. The sequence continues at coordinate 458,388,553 of NC_053022.1, forward strand.
TGAAACACTTACACCCGAATACCCGGAAGTACTTGAGGTTGGGCTTGTTATCGGTGAGTATCTCATATGGAGTCTTGTTCAAGCCCTTGCGGAGGTAGAGCCGATTGGATGCATGACACGTGGTGTTGATGGCTTCGGCCCAAAAGTTGTACGGAGACTTGAACTCCGCCATCATGGTCCTTGCCGCATCCATCAATGTCCGGTTCTTCCTCTCTGCAACACCGTTTTGTTGAGGGGTGTAGGGTGCGGAATATTGATGCTTGATTCCCTCATCACTAAGAAACTCATCCAAGGTGTAGTTCTTGAACTCGGTGCCGTTGTCACTTCTTATTGTCAAGATCTTTGCATTGTGTTGATGTTGTGCTTCATTTGCAAAGTCAATGACAGTTTGTTGGGTCTCGCTCTTCCTCTTGAAGAAATACACCCACGTGTACCTTGAGTAGTCATCCACAATCACCAAGCAATACTTCCTACCTCCAAGACTATCGAAGGATGGAGGCCCAAAGAGATCCATGTGAAGGAGCTCCAAAGGCCTCTTCGAATAAATGATAGTCGTGGGAGGGTGAGCCTTCTCATGTAGCTTTCCTTCGATACAGGCACTGCAAGCACGATCTTTAGCAAAACTAACATTCGTTAGTCCACGGACATGGTCCCCCTTGAGGAGACTTTGCAAAGATATCATATTGACATGGGCTAAACGGTGATGCCAAAGCCATCCCACATCAACTTTAGCCATTAGGCACGTCACGGTCTTAGTGGGTCGCTCCGAAAAGTTAATCACATATAGACCGTTCTCGACATGCCCAACAAAGGCTACTTTAAGAGTCTTGCTCCACAAGAGGGCCACGGTATCGATATCAAAGAAAGTGGCAAAGCCCATGATTGCAAGTTGACGAACCGAAAGTAAATTGTATGCAAGGGACTCAACAAGCATGACCTTCTCGATCGTGAGATCATGAGAGATAACCACCTTGCCAAGTCCCAATACCTTAGAAGATGAGGCGTCACCCCAGTCGACATTGGTGGGCATAGATGGAACCTTGTGCACGTCCACCACCAAGTCCTTGCTTCCGGTCATATGATTTGTAGCTCCGCTATCGAGCAACCATGATCCCCCACCGGAAGCAAACACCTACAAGAGATCAATGCTTGGTTTCAGGTACCCATTTTGTAATGGGTCCTTTGATGTTAGTAACAAGGGTCTTTGGAACCCAAATAGACCATTCAATGTATTCATGAAGAGAACCAACAAATTTGGCATAAACATGCCCATCACTAGCATGGCATAACACATAAGAAGGATTAAAATCGCCGGCTTTGTTGGGAGGGGTGGCATTGCCCTTCTTGACATTGCCGCCCTTTGCAATGTTCTTATTCTTCTCCTTGGGCACACTCTCTCCCTCCTTCACAAAGGTTTGCATGAGAGGAGGAGGTCGTTTGGTCTTGTCATTCTTCTTCTTGTTCTTGGAGTTGGGCACGTACCCAACCCCTTCCTTGGCCACGACTTCCTTTTGACTACTCAAAAGGTCGTTGAGGTTCTTTTCACCTTGTATGCATGACACAAGGCCTTTCTCAAGCTGCTCCTTCAACTTAGCATTTTCCTCAACAAGATGTATATGCTCACAACACGGGTTAGTAGCATTTGCATTGTCAATTAAAACCATATGAGGAAATGTGGCTTTCTCCTTAGTTAGCTTCACTTGGAGTTGATCATGAGACTCCTTGAGACTAGCGTGAATACCCTTCAAGGCCTTGTGGGCCTTGTCAAGTATATCAAACTCCTCCTTGAGTCTAGCAAGATCAACCCCAAGTTTGGCCTTCTCGGAATTTAGCACACGAGAAACAACAAGAGCATGATCACGGTCTTTCTTTAATTTAGCATGATCTTCGTTGTGTGACTCCTCAAGAGCCAAACGTAGACCACACTCTTCCTCAAGAGCATTGGAAAGATCCGAAATCTCATCGGCATAGTCACGACTATGCCCTTCCATCTTAGAGATGGTATCTTCGTGAGCATCAATCATGTCATTGGCTTCACCAAGTTGTTCCAAGAGATCAACAAAGTGCTTCTTGGACTTGCCCTTGAGTTTACCCATAAAGGTCTCAAACTCATTCTCCTCCACATTAGTTCCCTCATGTTCACCAATGCAATCCGTTGAAGAAGGATGATTAATGATGGTAGTTTCGATGTTGGGGGTTACCTTGTTGGTGGCTTTAGCCATGAGGCACTTAGCGGTGATGCTCTCATTGGGTGAGTCGAAGAGAGACACCCGTGGAGTTGTCGCAATGGCAACAGAGGCCATGGCAACCGACTCATCACTTTCATCATCGTCATCATCCTCATTGTACTCTTCTTGTACCACCAATGCCCTGGGAGGCGTCTTCTTGGTGAAGTTGCTCTTGTTGGGGAACGACTTGGCCTTGTCCTTTCAGATGAGCTTGCCACCATTGTCTTCCCTCTTCTCATACGGGCATTCCGCAACAAAATGACTCACGTTGCCGCAATTTTAGCAAGTCCTTACACGTTGCTTGCCCTTCGTGCCACTTGAGTTGTTTTTGCTAAAGTTTGGCCTCGAGTTTTTCTTGCTCCAAAATTGCCTTGAAGCAAGTGCCATGTGTTCATGATATGCATACTTCGTATCTTCGGGGTTGCTCTCCTCTTCTTCCTCTTCTTCTTCTTCAACGGTGAGCTTGGCCTTCAATGCAAGGTTAGGCCTCTTTGCCCTTTGAGAACGAAGCACCGCATTGTTGGCGGTCTTGTCCAAAATGTTCATGGCCACAAACTCATCCAACACTTCGCTTCTCTGACGAATGACAGAGGACATGGACTTGTGATAGGGCATCATTGCCTTGAGGAATTTGTGCTTGATCCAATTGTCATCCGTGTCATTGCTCCCGTGATCTCGTAGTGAGACCGCGAGTTTGGTTACTCTCCGATAAAGCTCACGAGGTTCTTCATCTTCTTTCATTGCAAACTCATCGGCCTCATCTTGTACCACTTCATAGTTGGAGCGTCGAATGCTTGCGCTTCCCCGGTAGAGAGAGACAACACAATGCCATGCATCTTTAGCCAAGGCGAAGGGACGAAGATGAGGTAGGTCTTCGGGTGGAATTGCATCTTGAATGATGAAGAGAGCATTCTCATTGAATTGATTGTCCGCGGCTTCTCGAGGAGTGAAGTTGCTTGGATCATGCGGATAGAAACCTTCTTCAATGATTCTCCAAAGGTTAGTGTTCACATGATTTAAATAACGTTTAAAGCGGTAAACCCAAGAATCAAAGTCCTCATTTTTCACAATCTTAGGGGGAGGACCGGCATGATTCAAATGAGTGGAAGGAACCGGTCCACCATAAACAAGTGGTGGTTCCACATGGGCAAAGATGTCGGTGCCATTATTACCACTAGAAGAAGGAGCCTTTTCACTACTACCTTCCCCCTTGTCGGGGATAGCATCCGTCACCTTGTCGGCGGGGTCACCCACTTTCAACGGTGCGGTGGATAGTTTAAGCCCCTCAAGAAATTTAGTAAACATGCTTTCAACTTCGGTCGTCATGGAGGTTTTCAATGTATCCAAGGCCACATTGAACTCCTCATGAGAGACCGAGGATCCCCCATCGCCCATGGACGAGGTCGGATTCACACCGGAGTGTTCCTCCACACCGTCTACGGTATCAACCATACTCTTTGGACGGTAAAGTCCTTAATAAAGATACGAGGCTCTGATACCAATTGAAAGGATCGATATTGTTGACTAGAGGGGGGTGAATAGGCAACTAACAATTTTTAGCTTTTCTTTAACAATTTAAACTTTGCATCAAAGTAGGTTGTCTAGATATGCAACTAGGTGAGCAACCTATATGATGCAACAAGGATAGGAACACAAGCAAGCAAGAGATATGAAACAAATAAGCTTGCTCAAATAAAGGCACGAGATAACCAAGAGTGGAGACGGTGGAGACGAGGATGTGTTGCCGAAGTTCCTTCCCTTTGAGAGGAAGTACATCTCCGTTGGAGCAGTGTGGAGGCACAATGCTCCCCAAGAAGCCACTAGGGCCACTGTATTCTCCTCACGCCCTCACACAATGCAAGATGTCGTGATTCCACTATTGGTGCCCTTGAAGGCGGCGACCGAACCTTTACAAACAAGGTTGGGGCTCTCTCCACAACTTAATTGGAGGCTCCCAACGAAACCACGAAGCTTCACCACAATGGAATATGGCTCCGAGGTGACCTCAATCGTCTAGGGTGCTCAAACACCCAAGAGTAACAAAATCCTCACAACAAAGTATGGGGGAAGCAAATATCCTTTGGTGGAAGTGTAGATCTAGGTCTCCTCCTTCAATCCCTAGCAAATCAACAAGTTTGAGTGGCTAGAGAGAGAGATCGGGCAAGAGAGCTTGAAGTGCATTAATGGTGGAGTGAGAGAGGTCAAAGGTGAGAGTGGTAGGTGGGAGAAGCTCTCTTAAATACCAACCCTAAAAATCCAGCCGTTGCTGCGTTTTCAGCCCCGCGGCGGTACAACCGGTCCTTGTCCTGGTACAACCGGGACTCACGGTGTAGTTGCAGAACCCTACCAGGTGGTACAACCGGGCCACTAGGCGGTGGTACCGGTTAAGAGAATGACCGGACCAACCGCCCAGCCACCGCACAACTACCGCCTCGAAACAGAGACGAGACCGGTACTTGAGCGGTACAAGACCGGAACAACCGCATGGCCTTGAGCTCTTGGACGGCGAAGTTCTGAGCGGAAGAACCGCTCAAACCACCGGTGGTACCAGTCATCGAGGATCGACCGGATCAACCGGGCCACCACCGCCCGAGAACTGCATCAAAATAGAGCCTTGAGCGGTACTTGAGCGGTGCACGGCCGGAACCACCGCCCTAGCCTTTGTTGAGCAAGGTGGCGGTACCACCGCCCGGAGGCAGCGGTACAACCGCTCGGTCAAAGCTGGAGAGCGTCAAGGTCCAGCGGTACAACCGCTCCAGGGAGCGGTACAACCGCTGGGAAGAGCAGAAACACGAAGGAAAGACAGGGGGAACACTCTCTCTCACAACTGAGGAAGACAAAGGAGGGGTGAGGAAAGTGTACGTGAACTGATTCCCCCAGAGCTTCCTAATGAGGATTCCCTCTTGATAGTACAGGTACTCTACGACCAAAGATAGTAAAAGCGTAGAGGACACGTCTTCGATCTTTTCCTACGAGAGGCAATAGCAATCCGATGTAAGCCTAAGCATCGAGAACCTGAAACATATAGCACACGATTAGACCACAAAGGGTTGTCATCATCATCCAAAACATAAAGTAGGGAAATTCCCTTTCATATGGTTTATAAACTATTTTACTAGCCATAGATTCATCAAAATAAGCAAACAACACATAGAAAACAGAATCTGTCAAAAACAGAACAGTCTGTAGTAATATGGATCAAACGTATACTTATGGAACTCATAAAATTCTCAAATAAATTTCTGGACCTGAGAAATTTATCTATTAATCATCTGCAAAAAGAATTAACTAAATATCACTCTCCAAATAAAAATGGCAGCAATTCTCATGAGCGCTAAAGTTTCTGTTTTTTTACAGCATGATCATAAAGACTTCACCCAAGTCTTCCCAAAGGTTCTACTTGGCACAAACACTAATTAAAAGCATAAAACCACATCTAAACAGAGTCTATATGAATTATTTATTACTAAACAGGAACAAAAATCAAGGAACAAAAATAAAGTTGGGTTGCCTCCCAACAAGCGCTATCGTTTAACGCCCCTAGCTAGGCATGATGATTTCAACGATGCTCACATAAATGATAAGAGTTGTAACATAAAGAGAGCATCATGAAGAATATGACTAGCACATTTAAGTCTAACCCACTTCCTCTGCGTAGGGATTTTGTGAGCAAACAACTTGTGGGAACAACAATCAACTAGCATAAGAAGGTAAAACAAGCATAACTTCAAAATTTTAAGCACATAGAGAGGAAACTTGATATTATTGCAATTCCTACAAGCATATATTCCTCCCTCATAATAATTTTCAGTAGCATCATGAATGAATTCAACAATATAACCAGCACCTAAAGCATTATTTTCATGATCTATAAGCATAGAAATTTTATTACTCTCCACATAAGCAAAATTCTTCTCAATCGGAATAGTGGGAGTATCATAAGAGACTCGAATACTATAAATTGTTTCCACATTAAAAGAGTAATGTACAGAGAAGGGGTAATCATAATCATGACAAGCTTTATAAATATAATCACTACTTTTTATAGCATAAGTATCATCACAATAATCATCATAGGTAGGAGGCATGCTATCATCATTATAAATTTGCATATCAAAACTTGGGAGACTAAAAATATCATCTTCATTAAACGTAGCATCCCCAAGCTTGGGACAGACATTAATTGCAGCAAATGTATTCTCAAAAACATCATCTTCATCAAACATAGCATCCCCAAGCTTGGCCCTTTTCATATCATAAGCATAATCACTCTCATAATTAATAGTATGGATAGCACCAATAGTATAGCAATTATCATATTCTTCCAAGCAAGTGCCAAAAAGATTTTCAAGATCATAAGAGGTGTCGTTATCTTCCACCATTATATTTTCATGAGGCACAATAGTAATAGGAGCAGCACTATTTGGGAGAGAGATATTTTTTCCTCTCTTCCTTTTTCTTTTCTTCTTCTTCACCACATCATGTGTGGGTTCAATCCTCTTTTTGGAGCTCCTTATTAATAAGATTGGTTGAATAGGAGGCTCCTCCTCATTACCTGATTCATCATAAGAAATAATAGGAGGATATTGGGAAGTCTCTTCCCTTTAATTAGTATTCTCTTCATTTTCTGTTTGTTTTCTTTTCTTTATCTAGTTGGCAATATGAGGATTTTCAATGCAATTCACCGCACAATACATATAAATTTCTTGTAGATCAAAATCAAGAAGTTTATAACGGTCAAATTCTGGAAGATGCTTAGTTATACGTTTCATTTCTTAGTAACCCATAAGCAAACTAAGTTCATTATGATGTGCAAGGGAAATCAAGTCATCACAATTTTTGGACACGATACGATCATGAAACAATTTGCATTGGGTATTGAAATGATCGTGTTCATTACAAAGCTCACAAGTATGGCCAATATAATTTAAATTTTCAGCACACTCATCTAGCCTGTCTTGCAACAATTTAGTTTCTAAGTACTTATGCCTCTTGCAATATCTATCTTCCATATTTGTTGTGTTCGTACAAACCCAATGTACTCCACAAAAATTAACATGTTTATAGGAGACATTTTCATCATAACTAGTACAATCATCATTATTATCATGGACATTCAAAGAATTTGTACTAACAACATTGCAATCATGCTCATCATTCGCATATTTAGTGCCAAACATTTTATAGATTTCTTCTTCTAGAACTTGAGCACAATTTTCCTTTCCATCATACTTATGAAAGATATTAAAAAGGTGAAGCGTATGAGACAAACTCAATTCCATTTTTTATAGTTTTCTTTTATAAACTAAACTAGTGATAAAACAAGAAACTAAAAGACTCGATTGCAAGATCTAAAGATATACCTTCAAGCGCTAACCTCCCCGGTAACGGCGCCAAAAAAGAGCTTGATGTCTACTACACAACCTTCTTCTTGTAGACGTTGTTGGGCCTCCAAGTGCAGAGGTTTGTAGGACAGTAGCAAATTTCCCTCAAGTGGATGACCTAAGGTTTATCAATCTGTAGGAGGCGTAGGATGAAGATGGTCTCTCTCAAACAACCCTGCAACCAAATAACAAAGAGTCTCTTAACAAAGTAGAAGAGGTACCTCCCCACCATGCCACCCACCCACCCTCCCCATCCACGGCCTAGGTTTTCTGGCGATCTACACTTCTAGCCTGTGAATTGTGGATTTTCTCCGCTCATCTTCTCCGGCGTGTTTGGATCTATACGTCTATACCCATCTTCCATGGGTGGTTCAACGTTGGATTTGGATTTCTCGGTGGGCTCCATCTTTGCTGATAAGGTTTTCTTTTCTTGTGGGAGATCTGTTCATCCCTCGGATGACACAAGCCATTTCATTATGGTTGTGTCCTTTAGCCGACATGATTTTCGTCTTAATGAGGATTCTGTGGCGGCTGCATTGGAATCAGTGATTGCAGGATCGGGCATTTATTTGTCGGTTCAGCTCATTAAGGGCAAGGTATTTTCTTTCATTGTCTCCTGCAAGCAAGTTGGTCTTTACATTCTCAGTTGAGATCATATGCATGCACGCATTTCAAATGTCATTTTCATCTTTGGGGGAATGGTGGTCCAAATTGGAAACTTGAGTTAGAGATCTGGAGAAAGGAATGTGACGCTGAGTTGATTCTGGTTAGTCCCTCCAAAAAGCGTGCTACTTTGGGTTTGATTGCTATGCATCAACCACCATTAAAATCTTCTCTTAGATCGGGTTCTTTGACAAGGAAGAAAATCTCTTTCGCCACGTTCCAGCAATATCCTGCTTGTAAGGGATATAGATATCCAGCTACTCGGCTATGTGTTGACACAATTACCGAGGCAGGCTATGAACTTCAGCCTACTGAGAAGGTGATCTTGCCATCACCGCCGGCGAGCAATCTCCAGTGGACGGTGGCGACGCCACCCATCTCTTTCGGAACGATCAACGTCCCTGCCAAGAATACTGCTGTCATTTCCGGAACTGCAACGACCTCTTTAGGAAATGAGTTGTAGTTGACGCACGATGTCGTGTCACCCGGTTGCGTTGCACCAGAACCTCTGGCCCAACATGGCTCATCGGCCCAACATGGATCACCGGCCCCACATGATTCTCTGGCCCACAGTGAGGCTTCTAAGGCCCAGTCAACGCCCCAACCATCAGTGTCTATATTGGATAATGAGGTTTCTCCTGCGGTTTCTGCTACGGTTAATGACATTATTGATGATATTGTTTTTCACATTTGGAAGTGTCAGAATTGTTTATCAATGTTCCACCATACCGGCTCGTGCACCAAACAGGTCTTTTGTCGTCGATGCTTTCAATTGGGACACAGAGAAAAGGGATGGTACAACTCTGCACCTTCCCCGACTTACAAGTGGGTCCCACGAGCCACTTCTCCGGAACGGTCAGAGGAGATATATTCGCCCGACGCCTCGATTTTCCCTCTGGGGTCTCTACCCAGTCTTATCAAGTTTGCCACCCCATCGCTTCCGCCATTGCCTGCAGAGCCACCGCCCATCACACCGCCACCACCTACCTCGCCGCCATCGCCCAACACGCCGCCACCAGCCACCTCGCCATCACTGCCTATCTCATCTGCGGCTCCCTCTACACCAACAGCGCTAGCACTGCATCCAACAATGGCCACCTTCCCTCTCGACCCCATGCCATTCGTCCCGCAGGGGTTTGAGATCATCGATGGTGGCGCGCGGCGGCTCCCGCGCACCTTCTACTCTCCGGCTGTGGCTCCTAGTCGCCAGCATGAAGACTACGCCATTGCCATCGTTCAGCCGGCTCCTTTGCCTGAAGAAGTGCTCATCTTCAGAAATATGGTCAGTAATTTTGTCGTTCACAATTGTCGGCGTTCTGGGAACGGGGGTCCCTAGACTTGCCTCCCTGCGGCCTGCGGCGTGGCTCAAAGGGGGCCCAACACGGCCCATCTTCATCAACACAGACCCAAGACCCTCGCGAGGGGCCAAGCCTCGCGGGGCGGACGACACGGAGCTTCCTCAGGCACGGCCTCACCAGGCTGGCTCGCGAGGAGGCGGAGAGATCAAGGCGGGGTACCTCACGAGGTGCCCGTGACGCAAGCCATGACGACCAAGGGCGCCAGGCGGGCGCCAGCCCGCGCAGTGTCCTCCTTTCCCCTTTGGTGCAAAGGGGGCAAGCACAGCCGCGGAGTACCAAGGCATCAGGCAAAGGTTGCCATTTCGGTGCAACAAGACCAAGACCAGGAGGACTACAAGACGGAGGTCATCATGGAGCCCAAGACGGCATCACCACCAGAGCTTTATGCAGGCGAGGACCAACTTTAGTCAGGATAAGTGTACCAGATGTTCCCCTTCAAAATGGCCAATTGTTGGCGCCCTTCTCGCTCAATATTTGGGAAGAGGCCCAGGGCCTTTGCCTATAAATAGGACTAGCCACCCCCAGGGTAGGGGGGATCCAGAATCGGCCAACCCGGAAACTAGCTGGGGTCGCAATCGAGAAGAGAGAGAGAGAGAAGGGTGACTGAACTCCTCCTAGCAGTTCATCCCCACAGCCAAGAACAGACTCTCGCGAGGCTGTTCTTCCTTGTATTGGTCGTCATCATCAGCCCAAGAGACAATCCACCACACCACACACTGGAGTAGGGTATTACACCACAACGGTGGCCCGAACCAGTATAAATCCTGTGTTTCTTGTGCTGTTCTTTCCTTAGCTTAGATCTTAGTGAGGCGGAGGGGTGCGGGTAGGTAGGAGGCGAAATATCCGCGCGCACCCCAATGTTCGAACCTCAAGGGTCTGCCGGAACCCGAAATCCGACATTTGGCGCGCCAGGTAGGGGTGCGCCGGAATCCACCTTCTACCACTTCGTGCCCCGCCGCGTCGTCATCACCATGTCCGGCGACCAGGCGGGCAACCCAGATCCATGGGCGGCGTGGCCCGCCCGTGCAGAGCCGCTCACCTCAGGCGACCCCGTGCCCCAGGCAGCTCATGGTCCGCAGGGCACTGCGGGCCGCGGGCGACGCGGACAGGCTTCGACAGCTCTCACACTGTGGCAAGCACGGTCGGCAGCAAGGGCCTCCAATCACGCCGCGACCACGACACCGTACACCCGCCGGGAACAGGCGAACTCGAGGGCCGCGCTCACGGTGGCCCGAGAGCTGCTGCAGTGCAGGCTGCTGAAGGGCGGCCGCGACGTGCTGCTGGAGCGGGTGGCAGAGCTCCTGGGCTTCGCCGCCTCGGGGGCTCACCCCTTCTGCACCCAGCTCCCACCTCAAGCCCAGGGCGGCCCACGTGGGGGCTCCGTGCGTGCCCGCGGGCTCCAAGGCTACTCCAACGCCAGCGAAGCTGTCGGCACCGGACCGGTGGCGGCGCTGCCCCCGCTCCCGGTCCGCGAAGAAGAAGGACTCGACGCGACCCACGGCCCCAGTGGACGGCCGCGCTACCACCCCACGGTGAGCGCGTCAAGCAGAGCTGCGTGGCACGCGGAGCACTACGGCATGGCCCTCGGGATGATGGCGCCGGAAGAATATGTGCCCCTCATGATGGACCAAGGACACCCTCACCAGGGCGAACAAGGCTCGCTCCTCAGCCCGAGCTGGGGGGATGAGGCGCCAGCAGCTGAGCCCTCCCAGGAGCCCCGGGACGGTCCCACTGGTCACGCTGGAGGCAACGATTATCGGGTACCGCTAATTCCTCAAGAGCAAGCATACGCTAATCATCGATCGCAGGAGGTGCAGGTCGCCACAGCGAGCAGCACCCCCGCTCCCACAGTCTCCTACCCCTCGGGAGGAGGGCGCAGGGGGCTGTAGGAGAGGGGCCGAGATCCGACATCACCACCGCGGCGTTCGGAGCAAGGTGTTCTCAGGAGGTAGGCCCTCTGCTGGGGAGGTGCCTCAGGGCCTGCCCCTGGCGGAGGACCCATGGTCGTCGGGGGAACCGCTGGCGACCGCTCTACCCCATCGGCGGCGTCCTGGTTTCCGGTCGTCGTTGATGGCACTAGAGTGTGGCGCAAGGCGGGGCCCTCGTCTGGCGATATGAAGCAAGGCCGGTTCCTGTGAAGAAGGCCCGGTGTCTGTGAAGCTCGCCGCCCCGTGACACTCTCACGTAATAATGAGTGGGGCTGTACACGCCCCGGAGTCTCAGGGGTGCCGGCCTCAGGCCCTGGGGCTCCCTCCCACGCCCAGTGGCAGCACTTAGCTCCGCGCTGGTGAGAAGACGTCCAAGACTAGATTAGGTGCCGGACGCGTCCTTTTGTCTGCTTTTCCCTTTGGTTGTCGCTTTCCCCCGCTGGATTTAAGTTGGATTCGAATTTGAGATTTGCGTGTGTTCGGGGAAGGGGTGCTTAGTCTCGTTCGAGCAATTTCTCGCGTTTTGGTTACCACTTCGCCTCAGCTGCCTCCCCTCGTGAGCCCCTCACGAGCCGGGTCAGGCCTAGCTTGCGCGCAGCCCAGACTGCCGCCGCCGCGTCCTCTCAGGAGGATTTTTTACTGCAGATCCTACGGATTCGATCAGGGAGTACTCCGGACACCACAGCCTCCCACAGGCTACCTCAGGGCCCGCACGGGACAAAGGTAAACTAGCCGACCAGCGCGTCGCTTAAGCCAACCACTTGGCGCGGGCGCATGGGCAATGTAACGTCTACTAATACGATGAACACAAGTTTTACATGAGGGGCTCCCCCTCCAAAATGCTCTCACAGCCATCAGGCCAAAACCTGAGTTCTATTCATGCAGGGTAAGGCAACAGGAACGATGCATGATCAGTCGGATAAATCCCCCAATGCGTCCTCAGGAGCACCACCCGAACCGTTGCTGGCGTCGCTGAACTCGCCATCACTGTCTGCGTCGCCGCCAGCGGCGCCAGGGCCGTTCACCACACTGCCCTGAAGTGAAGGTCCTGACAAGAGCATCCACATTGCCTTCCACCCAGTGCGCCAGGTCGTCTCGGATGGCCTGAGGGACTGGGGCGATGGCGGCGTCGAAGTCGAAGTGGGGATCCATGTTCTGGAGATGGCTGAAGATGCGAGAAAAGGCGCGCCCGAGCAGGGCACGGTTCCTCTCCTCCACCAACCTGTCGGCCCTGAACGACCGCGCCTCCAGCTGCGTCACCACGTCGGTGAAGAACTGAAGGTTGTCGGCGTAGTTGACTGCGTGCGGCTCGCCAACAGCCGCCTCGCAGAGGTTGCCCAAGGCTGTGTTGGCTCTCTCCCGGAGCGTGGTGAGCATGGGGCCGTGCTCATGCTCCAGGATCCGCCGCTGACGTGTCTCGTCCGCATTCTGGAGCGCGACGACCTCGGCCTCCTCCACCCGCTGGTGAAGAAGGAGCACATCGGCCTGGGAGGTGGTTGACTCCCCTTGCGCTACCTCAAGGGCGGCCCGAAAAGCATCGGCCCGCCGCGTCGCTTCCTCCAGCTTGGCCCTCAAGGCAGCAGTCCTACCTTCAGCCTTGGCCCGGATCAACTCCAGCCTCTCCTCGAACTCGTGCTCGAGGCTCAAGCGCGCCATCGCCACCCGACGTCCGACCTCCTCTGGGACACAGGCTTCCCGTGCAGCGACATCATCCTCCGCCTGCGTCACCAAGCGCTCCCTCGTCTCCAGGCGCTCGTACTCGCGGATACGTTCGGCGGCTTCCAGCGTCAGCGCCTCGTCGCGCTTCTGGAGCTCTGCTGGGTCGTCAGAGGCCACCTTCATCGACGCGAGGGCTGCCTCTTGCAGCTCCACTTGCTCCTCCAGTGAGTGGCACCAGGCCAGGAGCTCCCGAGCCCGCTCCTCCGCCGCCTCTCGCCACCGGTCGGCTTCCCGGGCCTCCTCAGCGGCCCGAGATCGGGCCTCCCGAGAGGCCACCAGCGACGCCTTGGCCTCTGCGTCGTCAAGATCACGCTGACGGCGCGCAAGGGCGATGGCGCCCTCCAGCTCGCGCCTCTCTGCAGCCAGGAGCAGGCCCTCGGCCTCAAGGCGCGCGTCTTCATTAGCAAGCTCCTCACCAAGCAGGCTCACCGCGTCAGCCGCCCTTCGAAGGAATCCTTGGCGAAGAGCGCGACGCTCCCGGACGCGCTCGAGCACGTCTTCCACACCACCATCTGCCCCGAGCAAGCGCCGGGGGCCATGAATCAGCACTCCCCCTCCGGGCAGGGGGCTGGGGGCTGGCACCCTTGCGACGGCCGGGCACGTCATGCCAGAAGCCCGGCCTGGAGCCAGCCCGTCCCCAGATGAAGAGCGCAGGAAGCGCCTCAGCCAATCGCAGTCCACGATTAGGCGAGAAGCCCACGGCAGGCTGGCTATGCCATGAGAAGGCCCGCGAAGGAGGGTCGCGAGGTGCGCAGGGCCACAATGCGCCTCGGGACGCTTCGCCTCTCCGATCGCCCTCACCACAAGGGCTCTGCTGCTCGGAGCGCTTGAGGACGATGGAGGGGGCGGAGCCAAGGGGGACGGCACCTCAGCCATCTCCGCGAGCTCGGCTGGAAGGGGCCTGCGGAGCAAGGATCAGTAAAAGCAACAGAAGGATCGGGAGCTAGGAAAGGAGAAGGCTTACTCATTAGTGGCGAAGTACTTCCTACGCTTCAGCAGGCGACAAGGGTAATCGTCACCCAGGGCCTCCCTTCTCTTCCGGAGGGCCTCAAAGTCCACGCGGAAGCGGCCCAAGAGTTGAGCGCAGGGATCAACCTGCGACGAAGACGGAGCGTTGAGGCGATCCGCGTCAGGGGCGCATGCCTGATGCGCGCAGCCGATCGCCTCGCCAAGAGAAGTGGCTGGAGCCTCAGGGGCCTCTGTCGCAGGCGCTGAGGGCAGCTGCTTGCCACCCTCAGCCTCAGCGGCACGGGCCCCAAGAGCTGCTCCCTCATGAGCATCGCCCGGCGCTGTCACCCCGCCGGGAGCCCCCTCGGCCTCTGACGCCTCATGCCTCCCTGCTCCGCCACTTGAGGAAGAGCCTCCTTGGCCGACTGGAAGGGCAGTCACCATCACTGGGTTCTCGCGAGGCCCCTGGAGGCCGGCGGGGCGCGGCCCCCACTCATCAAAGATAGGCATCTGGTTCACAAAATCGCCCCTGTTCTAGCAGAGGTACAACAAGGCCCCTCCCTGCTGGATGCTGCCGGGGTTGGGGTCTCCAGTCAGGATCAAGAGCATTGTCCTCAGCACTTCAGGCGTCAGGTCCTCTTCCTGGAGCCTCATACGATCATCACGCCCGCTGAAGGCCCACATCCGGCGGGAGTGGCGTTGGAGAGGAGCAATGCGGCGAAGCAGGAACTCCTTCACCACCTTGGGCGCTGTCACGCCAAGCGACCTCAAGAACGCGAAGCGATGCCCGACGAAGACGAGCCGGGGGCTCTCAAGCGTCTCCTGGCCCCAGCCCGAATTGGGGACAGCAGGCGAAGTTGGCTCCGATAGAAGGGGCTGGGTACCCCTGCATCCACATACAGCCACCGCTCGCGGAACCCAGCCGCGGGCGGAGGGAGCCTGAAGTCAATCCCTGAGGCCGCTGTCTCAGACGCGGCAACGAAGCTCACACACGCCCAGCATTGGGTAGGGTCGACAAGGCACAGAGAGAAGAAGTGGCGCAGCAAGGCAACCGAAGGAAGGATGCCCATCATTGCCTCGCAAACAAAGGCGAAGACCGAAAGGAGGGTGATGGATTCAGGACCCAGATGCACCATGTGGATCTGATAGTGGGAAAGCACGACATTGAAGAAATCAGAAAAGGGGGAACCAGACCCGCCCACAGGGCGTCGGCAAAATACGGGACCTCGGTGGCTATCCTGTCGATGGAGAAGTGGGACGCGGGCCAGGCCGTTGTCCTCCCGCATTCATTGAAGATAGTAGCCAGAGCCAAGCTGACCATGCCCAAGCCCTCGGCGGGGGCCGCCAACGGCGGCGAGCAAGGCAGAGGCACGGGTTTCTTCCCTCTTCCCTTCTTCGTCGGAGCCATGGCGATAGGAAGGGGGGGAAGGTTCGAGATTGGGTTGAAGACGGAAGCTAGAGTTCGAGCAGAGGAAGGACAGAGGGCGCTTGAGAAACAGAAAGGGGAGCGGCTGTGTACGACTACGAGTCCGTCTAGCAAGGCGCCAAATAAGGGGGCGTGGGGGAACAGTGCCGCCCACGCCCAATCAACCGCCACGCGGCGCCCAAGGCCGCAGGCTGTTAGGGCCCGTGGCGCTTCACCCTTGTCCTTTCGCCTCCCTGCACGGCCAAGTCCGGGCGCGCCTTGGGCCCGGGGGCTACTGTCGGCGTTCGGGGAACGGGGGTCCCCAGACTTGCCTGCCTGCGGCCTGCGGCGTGGCTCAAAGGGGGCCCAGCACGGCCCATCTTCATCAACACAGACCCAAGACCCTCGCGAGGGGCCAAGCCTCGCAGGGCGGACGACACGGAGCTTCCTCAGGCACGGCCTCACCAGGCTGGCTCGCAAGGAGGCGGAGAGATCAAGGCGGGGTACCTCACGAGGTGCCCGTGACGCAAGCCATGACAACCAAGGGCGCCAGGCGGGCGCCAGCCCGCGCAGTGTCCTCCTTTCCCCTTTGGTGCAAAGGGGGCAAGCGCAGCCACAGAGTACCGAGGCATTAGGCAAAGGTTGCCATTTCGGTGCAACAAGACCAAGACCAGGAGGACTACAAGACGGAGGTCATCGTGGAGTCCAAGACGGCGTCACCACCAGAGCTTTGTGCAGGCGAGGACCAACTTTAGTCAAGATAAGTGTACCAGATGTTCCCCTTCAAAATGGCCAATTGTTGGCGCCCTTCCCACTCAATATTTGGGAAGAGGCCCAGGGCCTTGGCCTATAAATAGGACTAGCCACCCCCAGGGTAGGCGGGATCCAGAATCGGCCAACCCGGAAACTAGCTGGGGTCGCAATCGAGAAGAGAGAGAGAGAAGGGTGACTGAACTCCTCCTAGCAGTTCATCCCCACAGCCAAGAACAGACCCTCGCGAGGCTGTTCTTCCTTGTATTGTTCGTCATCATCAGCCCAAGAGGCAATCCACCACACCACACACTGGAGTAG
This sequence comes from Triticum urartu, assembly GCF_003073215.2. Taxonomy (NCBI): domain Eukaryota; kingdom Viridiplantae; phylum Streptophyta; class Magnoliopsida; order Poales; family Poaceae; genus Triticum; species Triticum urartu. The sequence goes on from NC_053022.1 coordinate 458,405,257, forward strand.
GGTATTACACCACAACGGTGGCCCGAACCAGTATAAATCCTGTGTTTCTTGTGCTGTTCTTTCCTTAGCTTAGATCTTAGCGAGGCGGAGGGGTGCAGGTAGGTAGGAGGCGAAATCTCCACGCGCACCCCAGTGTTCGAACCTCAAGGGTCTGCCAGAACCCGAAATCCGACAACAATCTTGTCCGCGCTGTTCTTGATGCTCAACCTTGGATTCAAGGAGTTGGCCTCTTTCGTTTCAATAGCCCGTTTGCTCGGCAAGCTCACGTAGATCATCCTCCGTTTGATCTTGGCAATGATAGATTTGTTCGGTTTGTGCCACACGATGAGGGTATTAACTACAGAGCTAGCCAAGGATTTCGTTGGGGCTGGGTTATGATTGTTGGAATACCCCTAGATTATAGGCGCACGCAGTATATTGCAAATGCAATCAACACTTTTGGTTGTTTTCATCATTGGCATCAGGATGATCCTCTGCTCGTTCGTACTCTAGCATATGTTTCTTTTCCAGCGACTACCTTAGTGCCATGAGATGTAGCATATCGGGAGTTTGCTGACTTTGGTGGTACTCGCATATCTTGGACTGCTCCAATATACATCTTCTCTGCAGACTTTGCTGATATTTTGCCAGCTGATGAAGATCCTATGCCTTTCGATGGCAACCCACATCCACTCCCTGGGCATCTGCAATTTAATAACCACAACTGGGTTATGCCTGAATTTCCTGAGATTGGTTGGGATGAGCTAACACCACCGGAACACAATCAGGCACCTCCTCAGGATGATCCACATAATGATGTGCAACAGGAACTTGTGGATGAGAATCAAGTTGTTGCAGAGCAGTCGTAGGAGTCGATTGTCATGCAAGTTTCGGATGACTCTGTTAATGATCACCCAGTGAATGATATGGTGGTTTTTCAGCAACCCTCGGTGCCCATGCAGCCTCCTCTTCATATTGGGTGAGTACTCACTGTGTTTGGCCCTGTTCTGCCACCTGCTATGCAATGGCAGCGCACCTTTCAGAAGTGCTTACCGGTTTTTTCCTCTGCTGAAATCCCAAAGTTTGTGTTTAAGGCTGAATTTGGGTCCATACTGCTGCCTAAGTGCTCCTGGGACATTAGTTGCAATGGTGCAGACATCAGTTTCCCTCTGCAGCCGCAGCCAGCTCCTTCCTACAGCTTTCCATGCCATACTTCTCCAGTTAGGAGACCTGTTGCCAGAGCTCTCTGTTTTGATGACCATCAAGACCTCTCTGCACCCATCACCGAGTCGTTCGAGTTCTCTGTTGTCCCTGAGGTGACCACCAGGCGTGGTCGCAAGCCAAGGTCTTCTAAAATCTTGGTGGATACGGAGGTTCGCCGCAGTGCATGTTTAAGTGCGTTACGGGATGGCTTTCATAGAGCTCCAAGCAGTGGCTCTCAGCAGAGCAAGGCACAGAAGACATTCAAGAAGAGGAAAACTAGCTCTTCACAGTCTGAGGAGAATCCGTCAGTGCCTCCTCCAACGTCTATTGCCGATCTTCAGCGTATCGGGGCTCGCCCACGCATTGCTTCTGGGAAGATTTCCAAGGATAAGCTTGAGGCTGATCCTGCTACCTCCTCCAACAGCAAGAGTTCTGATGAATAGTTACATCGGGCAGTTTCATGGTCCATGGCGTGCCAATACAAACACCATCTATCTTTATTTATGTTTTCATATTTGGTACTCTATATCATTGCTATGCTTAGCTGGACAGTGTAGGTCATTGTGTGGCCTACTTTTGCTGCTTTATATTTTGGTTTGTAATGAATCAGTCCGGGTTTAAAGACTGGAAGGTATTATGTTGGAACGTGTGTGGTCTTAATTCAGAAGCGCTTCAGTTAGAGGTTAAACAAAAGATTGATGAAAGTGGGTGCTCAGTGGTCTGTCTCCAAGAAACGAAGTGTATGCACATCGATCAAAGGCTTATTAGGAGGTTTTGTCTGAGAAGATTCGATAATTTCTCGTACGTGCCTTCGGTGGGTGCCTCGGCTGGGATGGTTATCATTTGGAACTCCTCTTTCTTTGAGGGTAAATTAATTGAGGCAAGGCCTTATGGTATTATTTTGGAGTTTCGCTCTAAACATACGTCTGAAGTTTGGACCCTAGTGTCAGTTTATGGCCCTTGCCAGGGTCCGGCCCATAATGACTTCGTGCAATGGTTATACAATCTTGACATTAACGCTGATGATAATTGGCTGCTTTTGGGTGATTTCAATTTTATGCGGTCTTTGGAAAATCATAACCTACCCGGGGGCAATGTCAATGATATCTTTTTATTTAATGAAGTGATCGGACACTTAGGGCTTGTTGAGATACCAATTAAAGGACGGCAATTCACTTGGTCAAATATGCAAACTGAGCCCCTTCTTGAGCAGATCGACTGGTTTTTTACTTCAGTTGCATGGACCTCAAATCATCCCAACACGATAGTCTTGCCGCTTGCACGTACGGCCTCCGATCATGTTCCGTGTGTGGTCTCAATCGCCATGACTATTCCCAAGTCTAAAGTTTTTCGCTTTGAAAATTATTGGGTTGAATTACCTGGTTTTAATGAGTGTGTTGCTCAAGTGTGGAACAGGCCAGTTATCAGATCTTCTGCTGCCTCAACTATCTCCTCCAAATTCAAGGCCCTTCGATATGCCCTAAAGAAATGGCATCTTAATCTGTCCAAAGTTAAGGCGCTCATTTCAGACTGCAACAAAGTGATTTTATATTTTGATGCAATGGAGGAAATTAGGCCTTTGACTAGGCCAGAGTTTAATTTCAGTAGAATTTTCAAATTGCACCTGGAGGATATCTTGCATTGGCAATTTGTTTATTGGAAGCAGCACTGTACGATACAAAGCATTAAAGTTGGTGAGGAGAACTCCAAAAAATTTCATGCCATGGAAACTGAAAGGTTTCGGAGAAACACAATTTCTTCCATTAAAAATTCAGCAGGTGATGTGGTCTCAGATCACCAGCAACTAGCCGGCATGTTTTGGTCTGATCTTAATCAGCGTATGGGCAATGCAAAAGGCATCCGCATGGGATTTGATTTGGACACTTTAATTGCGCGTGTTGATGGCCTGGAAGATTTATCCCAGCCCTTTACAGACTCAGAGGTTGATTCTATCATTAAGAACATGCCAACGAATCGGGCTCCTGGTCCCTATGGCTTCACTGGGCTGTTCTTAAAGAAGTGTTGGCCAATCCTAAAGGAGGATTTCATGCAACTAGTTAAGGAATTCTATGAGGGGAGATGTAATCTGGAATGTCTTAACACTTCGTTAATTACTCTAATCCCCAAAAAGCTGAGCCCTGAAGTTGTAGGTGACTTTTGCCCCATCTCTTTGACTAACACGTGTTTGAAGTTTTTGACTAAGCTGCTGGCTAACCGTCTTCGGAAAGTGATCCTCAAATGCATTCACCGCAATCAATATGGCTTTCTTCGGTGTTGTTCTATTCAAGATTGTCTGGCCTGGTGTTTTGAGTATATACACCAATGCAAAGCCTCGAAGCGCCCCATCGTCCTACTTAAGCTGGATTTCATGAAGGCCGTCGATACAGTTGAGCATGAGGTTATCCTCAGAATGTTTCAATGCAAGGGTTTTGACTCCCGATGGACTGGATGGATTAATAGCATATTATCTACAGGATCTTCTTCTGTGCTTCTCAATGGTGTGCCGGGTAAGCATTTTGTTTGCAAAAACGGAGTGCGTCAAGGTGATCCCCTTTCACCATTGCTGTTTGTAATCGCGGTTGATTTATTACAATCTGTCGTCAATGAGATGTGCTCCAGAAACATCCTTTCACTGCCAATCCCAACCAGCTCCAGTGATTACCCGATAGTACAGTATGCCGATGATACCTTAATTCTCCTGCCTGTGATCGATGACCAGCTTATTGCCTTCAAAGAGATGCTTGACACTTTTGCGGCGTCCACAGGATTACGTGTCAACTTCAGTAAATCCTCACTCATCCCAATCAATATGAGTGATGAGGAAGGTGTTAGGGTGGCTTCCTTGCTTGGATGCGACGTTGGGACCATGCCATTCACGTATCTAGGTTTGCCCATGGGAACTTCTAGACCTACAATCTATGATCTACTGCCCCTGGTCGATCGCGTCGAGCGACGTTTATATGCCTCCTCATGCTTACTAAATCAAGGAAGCCGATTGCAACTTTTACAATCGGTGTTGTGCTCTATGCCAATATATTTTTTTGTACATTATCTCTTCCCAAGGGCATTTTGCAGCAATTGGAGCGAATCATGAGACAATGTCGTTGGAGAGGCAACACGGATAATCCACGCCAATCATTGGCCGCTTGGGATTTGGTCTGTGGCCCTAAGAAATACGGGGGATTGGGTGTCCTTAATTTGGGAATTCAAAATGAGGCTCTTCTATTAAAGCATCTCTTCAAGTTCTTTTAATAAGGCTGACGTGCCTTGGGTCACTTTAATTTGGGATACTTATTACGCTTCTTCACCACCCCAAAGCACCCAGACCTGTGGCTCCTTTTGGTGGCGTGATGTCATGCGCTTATATCCCAATTTCTCCAAGCTCGCAGTTCCACAAGTTCATAGTGGAGACACAGTGCTATTTTGGCTTGATCATTGGCAGCTGGGAAATCGTGTTGTCCTGTTACATGACTACTTCCCAAGGCTTCATTCATTTGTAATTGATGATGTAATCACTTTCAAGGAGTTTTCTGAACTACCTGATGCCTTGGACCATTTCCATTTGCCTCTGTCACAGGAGGCTTATGATGAACTCTCACAGCTCCTGGCCCTGCTGCCTTCCATCAACCTGGACGAGGAGAGAAATGACATCTGGATAGGGACTTCGAAGTCTGGTACCTTTATGTCAAAGATATACTATGACTCATGCTTCTCTCACCTAGTTGTCGATCCTATCTTCAAATGGATTTGGAAGAGTGCATGCACGCTCAAGTTCAAGGTGTTTGGCTGGCTTCTTTTAATGGATCGTTTGAACACTCGGGATATGATGCAACGCCGACATTGGAACATCCAGGATGCAACATGTGTGCTATGCAACTGTACACAACATGAGGATCGAGCTCACCTCTTCTTTGCTTGCAACTTTAGTCAAAGGGTTTGGAATTACCTTGGGATCTCTTGGTCTGTTCAACCGAACCAAACCACATATGAGATGGCTCAATCAGTCAGGAGGGATTTTAGCCATGCTTTCTTCACTGAGGTTGTCTTCACTGCTTCTTGGAATATTTTGACACAAAGGAATGGGAAGATTTTCAGGAATGAGCAACCTTCTTTTAGAGCTTGGAGCAGAAACTTCATTCATGATATTTCTCTTCTCTCTCATTGAATTAGATGTAGATATAAAGATAGCTTATTGTCTTGGATAGCTAACCTTTCATAATTTTTTGTAAGTTCCCCTTCTCTTTCCTTGTACACTTGTAAAGTTGTAAACTTATAATTTCCTTTTCTTTTAATAAAGGACTATGAGGTTGTTGCCTTGCAGTATATAGTCAAAAAAAACAAAGAGTCTCTTGTGTCCCCAACACACCCAATACAATGGTAAATTGTATAGGTGCACTAGTTCGGCGAAGAGATGGTGATACAAGTGCAATATGGATAGTAGATAAAGGTATTTGTAATCTGAAATTATAAAAACAGCAAGGTAACTAATGATAAAAGTGAGCGTAAACGGAATTGCAATGTGTTGAAACAAGGCCTAGGGTTCATACTTTCGCTAGTGCAAGTTCCCTCAACAATAATAACATAATTGGATCATATAACTATCCCTCAACATGCAACAAAGAGTCACTCCAAAGTCACTAATAGCGGAGAACAAACGAAGAGATTATGGTAGGGTACGAAACCACCTCAAAGTTATTCTTTCCAATCAACCCGTTGGGATATTCCTATAAGTGTCACAAACAGCCCTAGAGTTCATACTAGAATAACACCTTAAGACACAAATCAACCAAAACCCTAATGTCACATAGATACTCCAATGTCACCTCAAGTATCCGTGGGTATGATTATACAATATGCAACACACAATCTCAGATTCATCTTACTCAACCAACACAAAGGACCTCAAAGAGTGCCCCAAAGTTCTACCGGAGAATCACAACGAAAACATGTGCCAACCCCTATGCATAGGTTCATGGGTGGAACCCGCAAGTTGATCACCAAAACATACATCAAGTGAATCACGTGGTATCCCATTGTCACCACAGATACGCACGGCAAGACATACATCAAGTGTTCTCAAATCCTTAAAGACTCAATCCGATAAGATTACTTCAAGGGGAAAACTCAATCCATTACAAGAGAGTAGAGGGGGAGGAGAAACATAAGATCCAACTATAATAGCAAAGCTCGCGATACATCAAGATCGTGCCAAATCAAGAACACGAAAGAGAGAGAGAGAGAGAGAGAGAGAGAGAGAGATCAAACACATAGCTACTGGTACATACCCTCAGCCCCGAGGGAGAACTACTCCCTCCTCGTCATGGAGAGCACCGGGATGATGAAGATGGCCACCGGAGAGGGATTCCCCCTCCGGCAGGGTGCCGGAACGGGTCTAGATTGGCTTTCGGTGGCTACGGAGGCTTCTGGCGGCGGAACTCCCGATCTATTGTGCTCTCTGGAAGTTTTAGGGTATATGAAGATATATAGGCGGAAGAAGTTCGTCAGGGGGGGCACGAGGGGCCCACGAGGGTGGAGGGCGCGCCCTAGGGGGGTGGGCGCGCCCCCCTACCTCGTGGCCTCCTCGAAGCTTCCCTTACGTGCACTTCAAGTCTTCTGGGCTTCTTTCCTTCCAAAAATGAGTTCCGTGAAGTTTCAGGTCAATTGGACTCCGTTTGATTTTCCTTTTCTTCAAAACCCTAAAACAAGGTAAAAACAGAAACTGGCACTGGGCTCTAGGTTAATAGGTTAATCCCAAAAATGATATAAAAGTGTATAATAAAGCCCATAAACATCCAAAACAGTAGATAATATAGCATGGAGCAATCAAAAAATATAGATACGTTGGAGACGTATCAAGGGATTGACAACCCCTTTATTGCATTGGTTGCGAGGATTTTATTTGTTTGTGTAGGTGCGAGGGACTCGTGTGTGGCCTCCTACTGGATTGATACCTTGGTTCTCAAAAAATGAGGGAAATACTTACGCTACTTTGCTGCATCACCCTTTCCTCTTCAAGGGAAAACCAACGCAATGCTCAAGAGGTAGCACCCCCCGGGAAGTATATGGGCCTTATTGGGCCATAGTGGGAGAGGGGAGAAGGGAGCCTAGGAGGTCCCCCCCTTTCCTTCCACCTCTCTCCCCCTTCATTCCTCTCCTAATCCAACTAGGGAAGGGGGGAATCCTACTCCCGATAGGAGTAGGACTCCCCTTGGGCGCGCCATAGAGGGGTCGGCCCTCCCCCTCCTCCACTCCTTTATATACGGGGGAGGAGGGCACCCCATAGACACACAAGTTGATTGTTTAGCCATGTGCGGTGCCCCCCTCCACAGTTTTCCACCTCGGTCATATCGTTGCAGTGCTTAGGCGAAGCCCTGCGTCAGTAGCTTCATCATCACTGTCATCACACCGTCGTGCTGACGAAACTCTCTCTCGACACTCAGCTGGATCTAGAGTTTGCGGGACGTCACCGAGCCGAACGTGTGCAGATCGCGGAGGTGCCGTATCTTCGGTGCTAGGATCGGTCGGATTGTGAAGACGTACGGCTACATCAACCATGTTATCATAATGCTTCCGCTTACGGTCTACGAGGGTACGTATACAACACTCTTCCCCTCTCGTTGCTATGCATCACCTAGATGGATCTTGCGTGTGCGTAGGAATTTTTTTGAAATTACCATGTTCCCCAACAGATTAAGGGGTCCCCGGGCCGCCGGCCCATTGCTTATGGGCCCGACTAATGGGCTACTGTGGAGCCAAGCTAGAGCGCGGATCCGTGGCCGGATAGAAGATCCTCGGAACCGTGGTGTGTCCTCCAAGTCAATATTAGGCATGATCTTTCCTTTATTGTAACCGATCGTATGTAACCCTAACCCTACTGGTGTCTATATAAACCGAAGGGTTTTAGTCTTTAGGGCCAGAGCAACATCAACACCCCATCAACCTAGAGTTTATCTCGCCTAATCTCGAGGAAGATCGACTGTGTAATCATACCATACACATCAAATACAATCAAGCGGGACGCAGGGTTTTACCTCTTAGAGAGTGCCGAACCTGGGAAACACCGTGTTCTTCGTCCCTTGTTCCACATTGATCGTAGATCCACAGCTCGGGACCCCCTACCTGAGATCCTCCGGTTTTGACACCGATAGGTGGGTCTTCTCGGGAACACGAGCAACCCCTAGGAGGAAACGGGCATCGCTTAATAAACCAGACCTAGGGTTTCGCCAAACGGACACATTTCAACTAATAACTATGTCCAAAATTAGAAATAAAATGTGCTTTGAAAAGCCAACTCAGGGTGGGTCGAGGCATCAAAACAACAACAAAAATGATGAACATATACTAAAAATGAAGCAAGTTTTTATAGAAAAACAGAACACGTCACACCATTTCCAATCACACGTTAAAAATCTAATTATGTCCAATCTAACATTTATTTAGTTGTACATAGTGTTACGAAATTTAGACAGGGAATCCTTTTTGATCTTTTTCTAAATGCAGATGTTCACATGCACACACATGCACTCACTCCTATAAGATACGCATACATACCTTACCACTATGAGACCTTCGGGAGTCTAAGTCGTCAAACCTTGAGATTGACCAAGTCAACACAAGCCTCATATTTGACACAAACATCGTCTCTCACTAAGCCAACGTCATAAAATCTTATTCTTCATGTGTAGAATACATCACGAAGAGGTGTATTGATTTCATAGAAGAAGAGCCACATGGTTGATACAACCCTAATCCAGAGGGTTGGCAATCGCACCCACCACAACTGTATCCAACTACAAGCCATGAATGACGAAGAGGTGGGACACAAAGTATCAAAGTTATGTCATGACCGATGCCAAACACTTCGGAAGCACGACCATGACTTTAGATGAGTCTAGCTTAACGCACCCTCCACCTTTGCGCCTACGAAGAATTGTCTAGTGGGTAACATGACTCAATGTGGACCCTAGGAAGACAATGTCGAAGAGGCGACAGCGTACAAGCTCCATTAAGGCTCATGCCCATGGCAGCAACCAACACTATAGCAATAGCAATACACCGCCCTAAGCCTTGCTGCTGAGAACATCGATGGCACCGACTCCAACTTCCACTCTGGTGGGTCTCCAGGGGAACACGAGCAGCCCCTAGAAGGAAACGGCCATCGCTCGGTGAACCAGACCTAGGGTTTCGCCAAACGAACACATTTTAACTAACAACTATGTCCAAAAATAGAAATAAACATGTGCTTTCAAAAGCCAACTCAGGGTGGGTTGAGGCGTCAAAACAACAATAAAAATGATAAACATATACTAAGAATAAAGCAAGTTTTTATAGAAATACATAACACATCACACCATCTCCAATCACATGTTAAAATCTAATTTTGTCCAATCTAACCTTTAGTTAGTTGTACATAGTGTTATGAAATTTATATAGAGAATCATTTCCGATATTTTTCTGAATGCACACACATGCACTCACTCCTATGAAGATACTCATACATACCTTACCACTATGAGACCTCCTCCAATGCAAAGGTGCTTAGATGAGGTGCTAAATGCATTAAATACCTTAGCAACTCAACTCCCCAAAGCATAGGTGCTTAACTTGTTGCTAAGCACAATTTATTTAATGAGTTAGCACCTAAAGTCTTTCATCCATTGGTCAAGTTGTTTCATTTAAGTGGTTTGCCTAGGTTCACGCGCTTGGCATTGGTTCTTCCTGGGGTCACCAAAGTGCTCTCTCTCCTCCTTAATTGTTGTGCCATGTTATTTTTTCGCTTATGTGGCATGCTTAGCACCTGTCCACCGTGGAGTACTGGGAAGGGCCTGAGACATTTGGGAGTCTGAGTCGTCAAACCTTGGGATTAACAAAGTCAACACAAGCTCATATTCAACGCGAACGTCGTCTCCCACTAAGTAAACATCAAAAAATCTTATTCTTCATGCCTAGAATACATCACGAAGAGGTGTATCAATTTCATAGAAGAAGAGCCAGATGGTTGATACAACCCTAATCCAGAGGGTTAGTGATCGCACCCACCACAATCGTATCCAACTACAAGCCATGAATGACGAAGAGGTGGGACACAGAGTACCAAAGTTATGTCATGACCAATACCAAACACTTCGGAAGCACGACCATGACTTTAGGTGAGTCTAGGTTAACGCACCCTCCATCCTTTGTGCCTACGAAGAATCGTCTAGTGGGTAACATGACTCGGTGTGGACCCTAGGTAGACGATGTCGAAGAGGCAGTAGCAGCACGTACAAGCACCTCAAAGGCTCATCCCCATGGCAGAAACCAACACCATATCAATAGCAATATACCGCCCTAAGCCTTGTTGCTGAGACCGGCCAATGGCACCGACTCCAACTTCCACTCTGGTGGGTCTCCACGGGAACACGAGCAGACCCTAGAAGGAAACGACCATCACTCGGTGAACCATACCTAGGGTTTCGCCAAACGAACGCATTTCAAATAACAACTATGTCCAAAATTAAAATAAACATGTGCTTTCAAAAGCCAACTCAGGGTGGGTCGAGGCATTAAAACAACATCAAAAATGATAAACATGTACTAAGAATGATGCAAGTTTTTATAGAAAAACATAACACATTACACCATTTACGATCACACGTTAAAATCTAATTTTGTCCAATCTAACCTTTATTTAGTTGTACATAGGGCCCGTTCGAAGGCTCTCCACGAGCGAGCTTCACCGTCTCCCGCGTGAAGCCAGCTCGAGCGCGCCAGCATCTGGAAGCCTGCTTCGCGGAGCCTGTCCCCTCGCAGTGTAATTTCCTGGAGCAGACGAAGCATAGCTCCTAAAAAATGGAAGGTGGAGTTGCTGCAATTTACATGAGAATGCCACCGCCAAGTCAATCCTTGCATACCGATTTGCCCGACGCGCTTTCCTGTCGCCCAACTTCTCTTCACCCCTCGTCCCCTTTCTACCCCATCTGTAACCCTAGGAGGGCGCCCCCACACTGCCGCCGGCCCGCCGCCACCCATTCGATGCGGCGCCGATGCTCCGCCTCGTCCCCGCAGGCTTCCCATCCCATCGCTCGTCGCCGGCACCCAGTCGACCTGCTCTGTCGAGCTTGCCGTCGGATCCACACCAGAGAGCTCACTTCTCCTAGCTCCCTTCCCCACGCTGGCTTCCTGTTCCTGGGCTATTTCGAGTTTGTACATTGTCTGGAGCTGCTCTATGCTGCCAAACGAATCTCTGCTCCCATCAGAAGCTGGCTGCAGGTGGCTTCGCGAGAAGCAGGCTATTTCGAGAAGCTAGAGAGGATCTGAATGGGCCCATAGTGTTATGAAATTTAGGTAGAGAATCCTTTTCGATCTTTTTCTAAATGCAGACGTTTACATGCACACACGTGCACTCACCCCTATGAAGATACGCATACATACCTTACCACGATGAGACCTTCGGGAATCTAAGTCGTCAAACCTTGAGATTGACAAAGTCAACACAAGCCTCATATTCGACGCGAATGTCGTCTCTCACTAAGCAAACATCAGAAAATCTTATTCTTCCTGTCTAGAATACATCACGAAGAGGTGTATCGATTTCATAGAAGAAGAGCCAGACGGTTGATGCAACCTTAATCCAGCAGGTTAGCAATCGCACCAACCACAATTGTATTCAACTACAAGCCATGAATGACAAAGAGGTGGGAGACGGAGTACCAAAGTCTGATGTCAAACACTTCGGAAGCACAACCATGACTTTCGGTGAGTCTAGGTTAATGCACCATCCATCCTTTGCTCCTACGAAGAATCGTCTAGTGGGTAGCATGACTCGGTGTGGACCATAGGAAGACGATGTCGAAGAGGCGGCAGCAACACGTATAAGCGCCTCAAAGGCTCATGCCCATGGCAGCAACCAACACTATAGCAATAGCAATACACCGCCCTAAGCCTTGTTGCTGAGAACGGCCGATGGCATCGACTCCAACTTCCACTCTGGTGGGTCTCCACGGGAACACAAGCAGCCCCTAGAAGGAAACGACCATCGCTCGGTGAACCAGACCCAGGGTTTCGCCAAACGAACACATTTCAACTAACAACTATGTCCAAAATTAGAAATAACATGTGCTTTGAAAAGCCAACCCAGGGTGGGTCGAGGCGTCAAAACAACAACAAAAATGATAAACATATATTAAGAATGAAGCAAGTTTCTATAGAAAAAACAGAATACATCACACCATTCCAATCACATGTTAAAATCTAATTTTGTCCAACCTTACCTTTTATTTAGTTGTACATGGTGTATGAATTTTAGACAGAGAATCATTTTTTATCTTTTTCTAAATGCGGACGTTTACATGCACGCACGTGCACTCACTTCTATGAAGATACACATACATACCCTACCGCTATGAGACCTCCGGAGGTATGAGTCGTCAATCCTTGAGATTGACGAAGTCAGCACAAGCCTCATATTCGACGTGAATGTCGTCTCCCATTAAGAAAACGTCAGAAAATCTTATTTTTCCTGTTTAGAATACAACACGAAGAGGCGTATCGATTTCATAGAAGAAGAGCCAGACGATTGATACAACCCTAATTCAGGGGGTTAGCGATCACACCCACCATAATTGTATCCAACTGCAAGCCATGAATGACGAAGAGGTGGGACACAGAGTACCAAAGTTGTGTCATGACCGATGCCAAACACTTCGGAAGCACGACCATGACTTTAGGTGAGTCTAGGCTAACGCACTCTCCACCCTTTATGCCTAAGAATATTCGTCTAGTGGGTAACATGACTCGGTGTGGACCCTAGGAAGACGATGTCCAAGAGGCGGCAGCGAGAGCATACAAGCGCCTCAAAGGCCCATGTCCATGGAAGCAACCAACACCATAGCAATAGCAAATACACCGCCCTACGCCTTGCTGCCGAGGCCTGTCGATGGCACCGACTCCAACTTCCACTCTGGCAGGTCACCACATGAACCCAAGCATCGCCTTCAGAGGAAAATGGCTTCACGCCGTCATCATCGCTCGATGAACCGGACCTAGGGTTTTGCCAAATGGATACTACATTTCAACCAACAACCACGTCCAAAAATAGAAATAATCAGGTGCTTCAAAAAGCCAACTTATGATGAGTCGAGACACCAAAACAGCAGATAAACGATAAACAAATACCAAAAATGGCACAAGCTTTTATAGAAAAATAGAACACACCACACCTTTTCCGCCAAAACATTGCAAAACATAGGAGGCAACTCAAACTCCGTGCAAAAAAAGGAAGCAACTCAAATGCAAAACAGGCCTTAAATCACCCCAAAAAATATATTAAAACCAGCTGTAAACACCAACAAACAGCCCCAGGCCTCACCCAATTCAAGAGTCAAACTATGGAAACACATCACAAACAAAACTAAATTAACACGAGTAGATATGATATGGTGACGATAGATTCCATAAAGGCAAAAGATATGATGGCCAGTGGCCAGAGAGCCACTTTGTTGTTGCTGCAAGTGCAAGCCCAAAAGGCACCGCCGGGGCTCAAATCCTCCCGGAAACGAACGCAATTCTCTCCTTCCCAAATAAAAACCTCACCACTCCTGCGGACTGCGAGCCTGCGGCCCTGTCTCTCTCTCTGTGTCCTCCACCTCCTCGTGCTCTCGCCTCCCTCCAACACCCTTCTCGCCGCCGCCGCCGCCCCCTCGCCGGAACCCTAAATGGACGCCGGCACCGGCGCCGGCGCTGGCGCGCCCTACGCCTCCCGCACGGCGGAGGAGGTCTTCCGCGACTTCCGCGGCCGCCGCGCCGGCATGATCAAGGCCCTCACCCAAGGTATCCGCGCCCCTCCCTCGCCCCTCTCCATCCGCTCCTGCTCGCTGCCGGATTTGCCCGCCGGCCCGCTCCCGTGTCGCTGACGTGCCCTTTTTTGTTTGCTTGGTTGGTGGCTTTTTTGCAGAAGTGGACAAGTTCTACCAGCTCTGCGACCCCGGTGAGTCCGCTCGATCTCTCCCGGTGTAGGGTTTGGCGGCGCCCAAGCTACCGCCGCCGCTAGGTATTGGTCGCTTGGTTGCCCCGCTGGGAATTCCGGAGCTAACCTTGTTGAATTATGCGCGTACGGAGCTCTGCGGCGGTGGTGGCTCCGCAGCTTTCGTCAATGCGGTGATGAACTGGGGCGTCGCGTGGGATTGGAAGTGTAGACCGGAGGGTGATATGGTTTATTGGTTTCTTATATGGTGCTTGGAACCTTCGAATTTGTGATACTTCGTGTTTTTTTTTTGCTTGGTCGTTAGCTCTCGAGAATTTGACGGTAGCCAGAGTTGCAGGGCGGAGGAATTTGAAAAGAGAAGAAAAATGGTGCCGCGAAGTTCTGAATTAGTGATGTATATGTGGTGTATTATCTCTTTGTCAGATTGCTCGTTTCGCGCCTTTTTCCTCCATAAATGCAGTCTAGGTTCATGGGTTCATAGCCTGTATCAAATATGGTTTATTAACTTCTATGTTGCTTGGAATGTGATACTTTGTGCTTTTTGCTTGGTTGATAGCTCTTTGAGAATTTGATGGTAGCCATCATTGCAGGGTGGAGGAATTTGAAAAAAAAAATGGTGCTGGGAATTTCTGAAATTAGTGATGCCTCTGTGGTGTATTGCCTCGTTGTCGGTTTGCGCGTTTTGTGGCTTGTTTCCTCCATAAATGCAGTCCAGGTTCATTGGTTATTAGCCTGTATAAATATGGTTTATTAAGTTCTTATGTTGCTTGGAACCTTCGAATTTGTGATACTTTTTTTTTTGCTTGGTTGTTGTTAGCTCTTTGAGAAATTTGATGGTAGCCATCATTGCAGGGCGGAAGAATTTGAATAAAAAAGTACTGGGAATTTCTGAAATTAGTGATGCCTGTGTGGTGTATTGCCTCGTTGTCGGTTTGCTTGTTTCGTGGCTTGTTTCCTCCACAAATGCAGTCCAGGTTCATTGATTAATAGCCTGTATCAAATATGGTTTATTAAGTTCTTA
Organism: Triticum urartu; assembly: GCF_003073215.2. Lineage (NCBI taxonomy): Eukaryota > Viridiplantae > Streptophyta > Magnoliopsida > Poales > Poaceae > Triticum > Triticum urartu. The sequence goes on from NC_053022.1 coordinate 458,420,424, forward strand.
TGTTGCTTGGAATCTTTGAATTTGTGATACTTTTTTATTTTGGCTTGGTTGTTGTTAGCTCTTTGAGAAATTTGATGGTAGCCATCATTGCAGGCGGAGGAATTTGAATAAAGAAGTGCTGTGATTTCTGAAATTAGTGATGCCTGTGTACTGTATTGCCTCGTTGTCGGTTTGCTCGTTTTGTGGCTTGTTTCCTCCATAAATGCAGGACAGGTTCATTGGTTAATAGCTGTATCAAATATGGTTTATTAAGTTCTTATGCTGCTTGGAATCTTCGAATTTGTGATAGTACTTTTTTGTTTTCGCTTGGCTGTTGTTAGCTCTTCAAGAAATTTGATAGTAGCCATCATTGCAGGGCAGAGGAATTTGAATAGAAAAGTGCTGGGAATTTCTGAATTAGTGATGTCTGTGGTGTACTGTCTCTTCGTCGGTTTGCTTGTTTCACGGCTTTTCCTCCGTAAATAAATACAGTAAAGGTTCATGGGTTCATAGTCTGTATGCTATCATTAGCTCATATGTTTTGGTGAAATTGGAAGTTTTTAGGGGCCATTGCACCTTGGGGGTGGGGTTAGAAGTGCAAGGCTGCTTCATTTGTGTTCTCTAATAGTTCGTTCTTCCCTTTCTTGCTTGCATAACAAAATTCTTGTGTATTTTCTAATTATGTTTATCCGTACAGAAAAGGAGAACTTGTGCCTTTATGGGTACCCTAATGAAACATGGGAAGTGACGTTGCCAGCTGAGGAAGTCCCCCCAGAGATTCCTGAACCAGCACTTGGAATCAACTTTGCTAGGGATGGCATGAACGAGAAGGATTGGTTGGCACTAGTTGCTGTTCACAGTGATTCCTGGTTGTTGGCTGTTTCATTCTACTTCGCGGCACGGTTTGGATTTGACAAAGAGGCAAGGTAATGATTCCATCAAACTTTCTGTTTCCTTAAACAAGCATATATGCATCCTTAGCTCATGTCCTCCATTTTCCATTTGCCAAATATTTTTAACGGATTCATCTACAGTTTGGTTAGTTCAACGTCTCCCTGATCAAGGGGTACGCAACAGTCACTAAACAAATCCCTCATTGCTAGCTTTTGATTTTTCATCTTAAGCTATTGTGATTCTTCTTTATTAAATTTTCTTCTTACTTTGTTTAGATGCCCTCTCTTGAATATCTCTCTCCACACTTTTTTTTTTGATTTGAGATCTTGGTTTAATCGTTTCTTCCATGTGCTCGTTTTTCAAGTCTGAAAAAAGGAATTGATTGCATGCCCAGATGCTCATAATGGTCCCAAATAGAATGTGTCCTTCAGAATTATTAACATTACACCACATTGGGGAACACTGGAACAATTTACAAGTTAAAGTTAGCATGTAGTCTGACTTATGGTCATCCTTAAGTTCTTGTGTAGGACTACAATTTTATCCCATCGTTTTGAGGTTATTACCAGTAGTTCTGTTTTGAAATAGCCTGAAGAACAAGTATTAAAAATGTCAACATACAAGCACCCTGGAGACTGCCATTTCTAGAATATCATACATTATAAACGGAGAAAGTAATTTACTATATCTTCTTTTGTCCTTTACATTATAAACGGAGTAAGGGCGTGTTCGGTAGCTCTCCACAGCCTCAAAATCCTCAACAACATAGCCCAAAACCAGCAGCCAGCTTCGCAGTTAAAATCCCGGAGTTACAAATCGTTCGGTAGGGTAGCTCCTCGTTCTGGTTGTTGAAACAGGCCGCCAGCCACCTAGCTATGAGAAATAGCAGCTCGGGAGGGCCCAACTAGGTGTGACAGCCCATCTAGGCGTGGGAAGCCTGCTCTGGCAAACGAACGAACCGGTAACTGCCTTGGCGGTGGCACATACTTGTAATATTTGCTACAAACGAATGAACCGGTAACTCACTTGGCGGTGGCACTCACATGTAATTCTTGGCAACTCCTGCTTCGCTGTTTTGGAGGAGCTCGAGTTTGCCAGCTCCGCGACTCCGCGAAAATTGCACTGCAAGTTTCGCCAGCTTCTCTCGCTCATAACCAGGATTTGGATCGTTCGGCTGCACTCCTCACGTGGAGTTGAGAAGCGGGAGGGCTTCCGAACACGCCCTAAGTAGTCATGCAAGGCAGTTATTGTATCCTCCCAAGAGTCCCAACCCTTGCTTAATATACGCGCCAGCATGAGCAAAACACTAGAAGTTGCATTCACATTCAGTCCCAGGAGATTTTGTATTGCACATTCTAAATCACATTCACCACTAAAATTTAGAGGAAACAAGTTTGGCAAAAGTTTATTTCATCTGTATGGTTTCTATTCGTGGCTTAGCAATTAGTAACACTTCCTAAATGACTTGAGAACTACTGGCATGCAAATTGCTACCTGCTGGTGAAGTTCAAAACAAAATTAAGTTAAAGTCACTGAATTATAGCACAAATTGTATACAGAGGGCAGACTGACCCTGTTTAGACTAGATCAAATGAAATTAGTCCTCGGCGCAAGTATTTATCCAGTAGCACAAATTGTGCTCTATATTATCACCCTGAAGCATCTTTTCCTGGGCCTGTAGCTTGATGCTTTAAAACAACTTGGAGGCTTCTGACTCATCCTAGTTGCTCGAAACCTTCTTTAGTGCGATAACTTATTATTTTTAGGTGGGTTAACTTTGTTCCAGGTCGTGCAAGATTAAGTAATAATTAGACTAACATGCTAATTGACAGCCATCTCAAAATTATTGAACTTGAACATCCTGATGGATCTTGGACTGGTTTTTGTTTGATAGTCCACCATCTTCATGAAGAATTATGATTGTTTGATCCTATCTTCAGATGGCAATTGATAAGTGAGCGAAGAAGCCTCGACGGTATTGAAATTTCTGCACATAACACTTAGGGATGACTTAGTATTTATCTGAAAATCATCACAATTTCGAAGTTTCAGGGACAACCTAGTGGACTTACGTATTTGTAGTGGTAATAACTTGGTAGATAAATGAGTGCTCTAACAGGGAGTACTATGTTGGATCTAAACATTAATAGAAGTTAGAAAAGCACCATGCAAGCTGGTACTTAGCTTATGTATTGCGGTATTCATATTGGAGCTAGGATTTTCTAGTTAAGTATTCAAGATGAGTGATATAATCATATAATTTCAAATTGAATCATGTAGTTAAGACTAGGTGCTACAGTTATTTCGTGGATGTGTAGCATCAGTTGTAAATGCTCAGAATGACTTGATGATATAGTAGCTGAATACATTTGTCAACATGATTTTGGAACTTAGGAAATTTATAGTTGGGAAAATGTTTTGAGTTCGAAAAATAGAACCAAAGGTTCAGAACAAACACATGTTGTTAGCAAATAAGATTTGAGATGCAAGCAGCAAATGCTACAATCAATTCAAATATCTCAAGAAAATTTAGATCATGAAGTTGACTCCTTCGTCAGGTTATCCTGCATAGCTGATGAGTGTTTAGTGCAATGGACCTTTAACATCACGACATCTATAGAAAAGCCTCTTGATTTTGCTTCGAGATACTAGGGAAGTTATCAGATTAACACCAGAAATTACTGCATAATACGGATAATACGTGCACTTAATGGCTGGGCGGCTGCAGATATTATGGGGAAGCTTCAGATGTATGCCAAGCATAACTGCAAATTTTAGATGGTATGAAAGAATGCATCTAAGGCCTAGAGCCCTGGATAAGTTCCCAAGCCGGCTTCAAGGCGTAATGTACTGTGGTGAATTTGGACTGCTAGAGTAGTCGAGAGCCCTCATTCATGAGTGTGTTCATTGTTCTTCTCCTTTGTAGTTTGCGATGGCTTAGCATATGATAAAATTAGCCGGGTGCAAATTTGAGTATCTTCATTATTTGTTGAAGTTCAAGAGTTCTGTGTCAAAAGGCAAAGGTGGTAATCAAATCCAACTATCCAAGGCTGATTGAACTGCATTTCAGCAGCCGAAGTAGGAGCAAATTTTGATGCCAGTAGTATAAATTTTCTAACTAATACTCTTGGGTGGCTTCTGTTTGATTTTGGTGTGTTCCACCTCATGGGCAAAGCTATGTGAGGCCAGCACAGGCCTTAGCCCCACAACCCAGAAGAAACAACTAGTTAACAGCTAATATGTAGGCCAATTTGTCACAGAATTACTTACCCTGCTTTTTCTGATGTCCATGAATTGCCATTTGATGTCTTCCCTACCCATCGAAAGAAGCCAAAAAAACCGTGTGCAATAGCTTGAATCCATAGTGCGTCCTACTTTCGATAGGACCGATTGACAATTGAGCAAATTTTCCCATTATTTAACTATGCAGTTCACCTGTCCAATGTGCAACAGTCTAAACTTGACCGGGTTTATTTTTCTTACTATTATTTAACTATGCAGTTTCATTTAGCATTTCGATAGGACCGATTGACAATTGAGCAAATTTTCCCATTATTTAACTATGCAGTTTCATTTAGCATTTCGATAGTTTGAATTTTCATTTGGCCTCTCATCTCAAAGCTCAGCCACTGTTCCACCTGATAACTTGTTCACCTGTTTTTGCATGAGATAGCAATCATTTTTTATGGGTGGATGTTAGGAGGTTACAAGAGCTAGTGTGTGGGTGTTTTTCTTACTACAGACGCTATGACTTAATGGTAGTTTGATTTAGCATTTCGATAGTTTGAATTTTCATTTGGCCTCTCATCTCAAAGCTTAGCTGCTGTTCCACCCGATATCTTGTTCGCCTGTTTTTGCAATGGATAACAATCATTTTTTTTGGGGGGGGGGGGGGGGGGTTTGGGGGGGGGGGGGGGGGGGGGGGGGGGATGTTAGGAGGTTACAAGAGCTAGTGCGTGGTATTTTTGTGCAATTCATGGAGTTTAAATTGAATTCTTAATCAGAGATACATGAAGCTTTGCTGCAACTTACCTTTGGCATAATGTTCCATGGTCATACTGAAATATGGTCAGTTGAGTAAAACCCAGTTTTCTGCTGCCATGTGTGTTTAACAACCTATGCTGTGTTTTGTGTCTCACACAGGAGGCGACTCTTCAACATGATAAATAACCTGCCTACAATATTTGAAGTCGTGACCGGGGCTGCAAAGAAGCAGATCAAGGAGAAGGCCCCCAACAGTACGCACAAGAGCAATAATAAGCCAAGCATGAAAACTGTAAGTGAAGATACTATTTATGCCGCCTTGCAGTATAAGATGTCACCAATAACTTATCCTCCGTTTTATAGTATTCAAAGCCTGAGTCCCAGTCAAAGGCCCCAAAGATAGCGGCACCCCCAAAGGATGAAGACGAGAGCGGCGAGGACTATGGAGAAGAAGAGGAGGAAGAGCGCGACAACACCTTGTGTGGTACCTGTGGAACAAACGACGGCAAGGACGAGTTCTGGATCTGCTGCGACAACTGCGAGCGGTGGTACCATGGGAAATGCGTCAAGATCACGCCTGCTCGAGCCGAGCACATCAAGCACTACAAGTGCCCAGACTGCAGCAACAAGAGGGCGAGGGCGTAACGGCGACAAACAGCACCAGCAGGGCGGCAGGACTCGGAATGGAACCAGCGCCGGCACCAAATCGCCATCGTCGATGCCTGCTGCAGCCTGCAGATATGGCCTAGCTCTCTAGCTCATCATAGACTCGCTTTTCGTTTCAGTCGAACACTGTTGATTCACCCTTGACCCTGCAGTTCGTTCATGTTGGTCCGACTCTTGACTTGTGTGTGTTTTAAACCGTTGGTTGGTCGGTGTAGTAGTGTTGTACCAGCTTCGATCTCTTCAGCGGACATGTCAAAGGCGTTCTTCAACTGAAAGGACCCGAAAGCTGACACCATTGTTTCTGGCCTTGTTAGCCTCGTCTCGTTCCTGGGCATATATATATGTTGCTGGTCTTGTTTCCCTTGCTTTGGTTATTGTTGGCATAACTGATGCCGGCCCTTAAGGAGCTTCTGTGCATAGCTCCAAGCGTACATTTTGACGTAATAGTAGGCTAAGTGTATGTTTAGGCCTTCTTTCAGTAGTTAATGTGTTTCCCACAAGGTATTAGGTTGCCTTGATTTTCTTAGTTACTTTATACTGTATGTTCTCAGTATCCTTGCGGTACGAATTTTGTAGTCTCCTTAAATCATAGTTTCAGGAGAATAATCCAGGCTAAATTTGTTTTGCCTTGTGTTCATTTTAGTGAGGTATTTTTAACTTCAGTTTTGAGAGCTGCCACCAGTGTGCCCTGCAGCCCCTGCTTAGTTGGTGGACCATCAGTTACTGTGTACAAGATGGAGAGGTTTGGAGAAGTGACTCTCCTGGATTAGTCCAGCTGCGGGTGGTTAGATCGATCACGCGATGATGGCTGATGGCATTCATAAACTTTGATGCTCCGAGTACGCTTCTCTCACAGATCTTGGATGTGTTCGTCATGTGATGTCTTTCTAGTGGCAGGTGGCAGGATAAACCAAAATCAAATAAAGCGCTAGGTCCAAAACGTTAATTCTTCGAGGGCTTATCTGCAATAGCGAAGAACAGAAGACACCCAAGTTCGAGATGGACCATTGAGGATCTCATCGAACAGAGACGAAAACTCCGAGGACCTGTTTGTAAAAGAGCAACACATACGAGGGGCTCAAAAGAAGGGCGCAGGGACCGGCGCGAGAAATCCCAAAAAAATTTGGACCATTTCTCGATTTGTGCGTGTCATCCTTGCGCAGGGGCCATGCTAATCTTCTCTGTATCGTTCCAATTTTATCGGATGGTGGTGGGGTTTTTTTTCAACGTGTGGAAGAAAGCTAGTTCTGTTGCTTGTTGTTTAAAGAAAAGGAGAACGCCAGTTATATATTTGACCAACACATTTGTTGTTTCTCTCGATGTGTAAAACAACCGACCAACACAGGAGGCAGCTGTATCCTCTCTTCATAGTCCATTCTCCGGTTTCTACTCGCCATTCGGCCATTGTACATTCTCCTTGCATTTTAATACTATAAACGTGCACGTCATGGCGTGTGTTTTCTGAAGAGAAAGTGAGTAACAGGCCAACACGTCTGTGGAAAAAGCAGGAGCCTACTGCATCTGACAGTAGACCCAACAAGTTAAATCACGGGAAGCACCTAGTGTAAACCCTGGGGCTCACAGTTACACATGTTGGCTCGCTAAACGACTTCTTTTGCGATTACTAAGTTACTTTTTGGGTCTGTCTAGGACACATTTGAACGTGACAGTTCACTATGTTTGTGGTCTATTTTTTTTGTCTCAGCTTTTTTTTTCTTGCTGTTGCGTTATTTGTAAAAGCTTAGATGTGACATCCTTAGAAAACATCTAGATGTGAATTGAACAAACTGTTACTTTTTCATACCAGGTACATATGGCTGAAAGTGCTTGAGCGCCTTTTGTGTCTTTGGGGCTCGGGGCTCGGACATCCATGTACTTGGGCTACCTAATCTGAGGGAGACGATAGCAACTACTGCCTAATCTGAGGGGTGATCGAAGGTAGAAAGCACTACCAGCGGGCTCTGCTAAAATTCATGTGGATGCTGGTGTATCGATGCCATCCAGAGGTGGACTGCAATGGCGGTCTGTCGAGATGATCAAGGGATTTTTTTGGGGAGCTCAGCTCTAGTTATCCACAGTATACACGATCCAGCAACACTTGAGGCAATCATGTGCAGAGAAGCACTGTCGTTGACAGAAGACCTTTTGTTACATAATTTTGTGGTGGCTTCAGACTCCAAGCAAGTCGTCGGAGACATCCACAATGGCTATCAAGGGAAATATGGTACTATCATATGTGAGATTCATCAGAGAGCTACTATGTTTAATTGTGTTTTTTCGTTCAAACCTCGAGAGTCTAATGGAGAAGCTCATAGTCTAGCCAAGTTTTCGCATTCTCTACGTCAAGGGCGCCATGTGTGATGTGTGGCTAGGCCAACCTCACGATCCGAGATGTATTCCACTGTCTGTGGTTTTTGATCAATAAAACTTGGTTTACCCCTAAAAAATACTATTGCCTGGTATTTGGGTTCGAACGGAGGAAACCAACACATGATGAGAAAACACAAACTGCAGCCAAGTTTAAATGGCAGTATGGGGACTAGCAGGGAACTTTGTCATCGCGTGTAAGCCCAAAGCTAAGAGGAGAGCGATGGCTTGGTCTAAGCCCCGGTCGGGATACATGAAACTTAATGTAGACGTTGGGTTTAGTCATGACAATCTGAATGGTACGTTTGGTACAATTCTCCAAGATGATAATGGCAAAATCATAGTTGCAGCAAATGAAAGACTGAACTTTTGCTATGACTCATTTTCTGCTGAAGCAAATGCTGTAACATTTGGGTTAAACTTAGCACAAACAGTGGGATGTAGCAAAATTGAGGTTGTCTCCGATAATGAGTTGTTAATGCTCTGAAGGAAGGCTTCTCCGACAATCACGTTTTGTTTGATTCATGAATTGGCCAAGTTCTCTCCTAGTATCTAGATGGATTCGCCTCCGGATGAGATAATACCTTTTCTTGTAAATGATGCAATTGTGATTGAATAAAGAAGATGATTTGTCAAAAACAAGGTGTATATGGCCGAAGGTGCTTGTCAATTGAATAAAGAAGATGAGTATTTTCGGTCTTTGATAGTTCTAGTGCATGATTAGAGGGTGTGCTCTGTTGTGTTCTGCGTGCAGTCAGTAGTGTGCGCACGTAAAATGGTTTAAAATTAGTCTTTCGGACACATAATTTCTACAGACCAGGTTAGCAAATTTTAGATTCTGTTCTAATAGAAACAGAAAACACCTGCTGTTCGAGGTCCAATCACAAGCGATGAAAACACACACCCTTAAACAGCATATAAGACTCAAGATCCAAGCACAACAGAGATGTTGAAATCAAACAGATCTCTTCTTTAGGTGAAACTGGCATTTACAACAACCGGAGTCACGGAAACAAAGAGAAACCACAGCACCGCAAAGTTACCGGGGGAAAAAAGTTGCAGTCAGACTCGATACAAGAACTCAGCCGACAGAGACCTAGACCGGCTACAAATAGGTCGGATGTCAGTTTCCATTATACATTACCAGACGCATATACAAGAGCCTGTTAGTCAGTTCTTTTCAGTTAGTTGCAGGACCCTTCGCCATGAGCCAGCCAGCAAACCGCTCTATAGAGTTGAGATGGTACCAAGCTGCAGCCTACTATCCCTACTAGTCTCACCAGAGTTTGGTGCATGCCGAGTACTTGAACTGAATGAAGTTGGTCTGTGCTAATAACGCGCTGGCTCACATAGGCTCGGATCCAATGTATGAAAGAAATATCTTATCCTGTTGGACAAATGATAATGCTTATATCACTGGTGCTACTCCACACAGCCGGGCGCGGCCAGGGTTCAGTAGCGAGTCAGACATTATCCATCCCTGTGAGAAGAAATGAGAGTTGTTAGTTTGCATGTCAGTGCAGCAATGTGGTGGATTTGGTCAGGCCATTTGCACATTAGTAGAATAACCAGAGTGAGAGGAATTATGTTGATGATTCAAGGCAGTTAAGTCACCTGTTCTCTTGCTTTCCTCTTGAATACTCCATACGACGATGTAACAATCTTGCAAGATTCTTCAATGTGTGCTAGAAAGTCCATGTTCAATGGGTTTGGGTTCACATAGTGGTATGACCCCTGATCAGAGTTCATGCGCTTCCGTGCTTTCAGATTAGCATGTGACGCATTAATAAAATGCAGCAACACATGTGCCTGTAAAACAGAACACGGACAAAGGAGGGTAAATACTAAATAGTTGCAACCAACCCAAACCAGTGCAATATATTATGAAAGTAATTAACAATCAACGCTTACATGGAAGGCAGCTTTGAGAATGTCATCTTGCTTTGCTTGGTCCTTGAGCAAAGCATAAACCTTGTCCTTTGCAGGGTTATACGTAACAATGTACCTCTCATCCTGTAATCATATGCACATCAGAACTTTCCATACTAATCTTTGATAGGACTAAAATAAGGGACGGTGATACCATGGAGGACAAGACTCAACGGAGTGAACAAGATAGTACCTCAAACAAAGGCCTTGTAGCAACAAATGAAGCAGGTTCCTGAAATGCCTCTCCAAATCTTGATCCTATGAAATTAAAACTGGTCATCAAAAGGTTCTACAGTCAAAATTCATCAACAAATAAATATGATCATAGTTGCAAACCTATGGCCACAGGTTGATGCCTCCAAGGCGGATTAAATATTGTCTCCTCTAAGTTCCCTTCCTTCAATGAAGGAACATGCCCTGCATCGAGAAAATCAGAGACACAAATATAAGACTGGATACTCCCTAACATACATGGATCTTAAAACTAACTTCATACTATATTATTCAAGAAGTTTTACATTAAAGTTTCTACCCGGTAGAACTCAAGCAGTTTGTGTATTAATGAAATGTCTTCAAATATATTTGGCATTTCTCAAATGTATACACTGTATCCAAAACATGCTGATACCTAATAACCCAAACATGCTATTACGAAACAATGATTTTACGTGATGCGTGCACTATATTTGAGGGAAACTGCCATATGTCCTTTCTTCGACAAACCATGAGAAGATCTGACCAGGAGGAAAGGTTTCTAACAAACAATGCTCACGTACCAGTCTTTATGAAGGAATCCACTGCCACAGTGAATCTTGCCGTATTTAGCGTGTTCAGCACAACAGATCTCACCTGGTAATATAAATAATATTTGTCTGGTTAGGGGATTAGTTTATCATAGATAATTGATTATAATAGCAGCAAACAAAAATCAGAAGCAAACCTCCTGATATGAACTAAGCAGATATCCACAAGACAAGACTGCAAATGAAGCCACCAATGATGGATTCCTCTTGGACATTAGAATGCTCATACCAGTGCCCAACTTCATAAAAGAGGTAATAAATAAATGTTAGATAGGTAATATATGCACATTTACATATTAGATCAGTAATATTCATAATAATGCAGAAGCCCACAATAAAAAACAGGAGCACTAAATGTAAAATATAAATGGTTACCAGATCAGCGATGTTCCCAACACTTTCTCCTTTAGCAGTAACATCTCCAATATTTTCTCCTTTTGCATATGCCTTGTAAATCGGTGTGCGGGTTGAGGTCGATGTAACAGCAGCAACATTCTGAATAGGGGAAAAAATTGTAAGCCCTTTTGCAAGTAATGAAATAATATGTCGTATTGATGCCATAACATGTCACAGTAAGGCACGAGGTCAAACCTTGACAACGTTTGCCATGCAAGCCAACGGTAGGAAAAGTTGAGGGAACGCAGCAGTAGCTAACTCTATCCCAGCTCCTAGTTCCATCATGAGATCCCCAGAAAAGCGGAGCTGTAGTGGATTTTGATTTGAGTGAGTCTACTGAAACCGAAATAAATAAATTCAAGAGCGCTGCAAACCACTGGTTTCAAATATTACACCTGCTTTAGGTCATAATCGAATTTCTTCCCTTGACGCGCAAAAAGCATTTTTCCGACACGCCCAGCACCATCCTGTAGTAACGGAAAGCAATATAACTGTTAGACAATAACCAAATAAATAACGACCACACCAATGATTGGAAGAAACACTTCACCTTGAGTATCCAGTTAATAGCCACAGCACCAGACGTAGCCCTGCTTTGTGAGACTCCTACGGAGTTTAACAAGGCTCTTGTTGTAAATACACTCATTGCGCCGCCAAAGAAATGCTGAAAAGTCAAAAGCAGGATTAAACAAGATATTCAAATCTAGTAAATGATGGAACTGAGCATAAATCTGATCAATATACCTTCAGTGCCCTCCATGTCATGTATGGAACATATGAAGGAGTCACGCTGTCTGGAAAACCTTCAGGCACAACATATGACCTTATGAAGGACATAATTTCCTGCAATAGCACAGTTACATAGCATCATCATTGTAGTTCATCAAGCCCCCATGATCAATGAACAAGACCTTAAAAAACCATGATGTGCCTAGCAACAGTAATTAAAAAATCTCAAGGTGTCTCCGCACCAACTAGGAAGCAACTCTAGTTTCCTCATTTTGTCTGTATATTGCAACTTTGCTCCTGAGCAAAGGCCCTAGACTAGATAACCTCAAATCAAATGTGCAGTGACACAAAACAACAACACTAGCATTTCCATGAAAGCACAAGTTAACCAAATGGAGATAGAAGTGATCACTAAATGATGAAACTTAAAATTATAATTGCAGGTCAATTAGGGCGAATCACAAATGAACAAGTAGTGAACCAGTCTAACATTTCTAATTCAACTAATTGAATCAGCAGCCAGCGAGAGACAAAAAACAACCAACGAAGAGACTACTACTCCGTTATTCCTCGAGCAAACACATACAGCCTACAATTCTGGATCCGCACGCGCAAAATCGAAAAATATCCCCACAACAACCCACGTACAAGTACAATTAACAACGCCTTACCCTAAAAAAAACAATCACGCCTTGACACATCCTAAACAGAACTCGCATCGCACCAAATCCAGCAATCCCGCTAAATTAGGATCTAGGCATGCGGCGACAGCCACACGCGTGGGCACAGCAATCGCCAATCAAATAGCGCCGGTGGTGGAAATTACCTCGGCGGGCGGCAGCGGGGACTGGAGCGGCACGGCCCTGAAGGTGGCCCCCACCGGCGCAGCGGAGCCGCCCCTGGCCCTGGCGCTGACCCTCCCCGTCTTCCCGGCGGAGGACGCGGCGCCCTCGACGACGTAGCTCCACCGCCTGCCTTCCACCTCCTCGAAGCACAGGACCCCGTCCACGGCGGCCGCGGGGGCCGGCGCCGGCGTCGCCGGCGCCCTCGGGGGCAGCTCGGCGTCCCTGAGGGCGCCGCGCACCGCGTCCCTCACGGCGACCCCCTGCGGGGGCAGCGTGATGGTCTGCGTGGCCGTCGCCGCCGCCGCCGCCGGCCGCTTGAGCCCCATCGCCGGAGCCATCGCGGTGGTGCGGGGGTGGGTGGCTGGGGGGTGAGATTTAGATGGGTTTGCGAGTGGTGAGCGATACAGCGAGGCAGTCTCGCCGAGGAGAGAGAGGAACCACTTTATACCCCCGAGGCCGGGGGGAAATACTGGGGAGACTCCGCAGCCCGGCACGCCCGCGGACGCTACGTCGCAGCGCGGTCCGCCGTGCCGCTGAGACGTGGGGCCGGGCGTGTCCTGCGCCCACACTGTCATCGGGGTAGGAGGAAGCCGGGTGGCGCGTGGACGGGTGGTCGGCTGCTGGTGCCAGCTTGCGCGGGCTGCTACGCGTACCGCTGTGATGCCCCGTCATGGGCGGCACTGTGGGACCGGATGGTGTGTGGGGCCCTTGGTTCAGTGGGTAACGGATGCTTGTGGGGCCACGAGGGGTGGGGGGCGGCTGCTGGGCAGTTGGCTGGTGCACCGTTGGAATAGAGGGGGGGAGGAAATGGTGGGGCTTAAATTTGGCTTGTGATATTTGTGCTTCGTTTCGATTATTTTTTCGTGGCGTCGGGGCGATATGGTCTGTGAGACGCTGCTCTCAGCAATGGGACACGCCATGTGTGGTTGTTTCGGAGAGACAGAACATGTGCGTCGTTCGGAATTTGTCTTGCTCTTCGGGATTTTTCATAAACGGCGTGTTATTACTACTAAAGCATGAACGTGACGAATAAACATGGGGAACTGGGTGTGCCTCGACCGTCCGAACAGCAAACGCCGTGCAACAACCTCCTACCACTCACGTGCGCTTTTGTAACGTGGGTTGTGTTGCAACACAGTCTAGCTTGAGATGGATTGTGTTACAGACCTACGAGGTCGAGGGACGGTCGAGAAGTGTTTGCAACACCAGCGCAAGCAAAAACGGTCAGCTGCAAACGCCGAGCGCTACATGGGTCATGTTGCAAACCCCCGAGCGCAACATGCGTCATGCTGCAAATGGTGGGTCATAGTTGAATGACCGGCGCAGACAACTCTCTCGCGCGGGATCCAACGTCTCTGGAGATGGTTGATTTGATCCCTGCGTTAGTCAGCCGACGTGTAGCGCGTGCCATAAAACATCTTCTTTTTGCAGTAACATATTTTCATGGAAACACTGAGGATGAGATAGTAGAAACAGACAAGACATGATGGTCGATCGTGAGGTGACGAACATTACCTATTCGTCATGCACCTGTCCGAAACCGAAAATAGAAAGCATTTGCATGTTTCGCAATCTTCAACTTTAACATCATGTTTTCTAAACACCTCCCCGATATTAAGATAGCTCCTCCCAAGTAACGTCTCAACAAGGGTATGACACGCATACCATTGAAGGATTTGCGTCCCAAGTTGCCAAGTTGCCATATCCGACCACCGAAGGCCAAATCAAGGATTTGCATCTAAAAAGAAAATTCGAAGAACTCCAGGTTTTCAACAAGGAGACAATGCACATCTACCGTCATTGCCAGATCCAATCAATAAATGTCGGCCTCGGGTTATCATCCAAAGCTCGAGAACCAATAATCGAAGAGCACTACCCAACAGAAGTCTTGGAAGTTGATATCGTACCATAGCAAAACAGGGTCGTGGTAGGCATCCAACACACTCAACAGAACATAGCGCATTATTCCTTGGTGGTCACTATTGCTTTGAATCACATAAAAGTCCAAATATCCATGCTATAAAGGAAGAATATGATATGATATGTTAGGCAGCATTCCACATCAAAAATTCTGTTTTTATCACTTCCCTGCTCGAGGACGAGTAGGAGTTAAGTTTGGGGATGTTGATACGTCTCTAATGTAACTATAATTTTTGATTGTTCCATATTGTTATATTATCAATCTTGGGTTTTATAATTATTTTATAACATTTTTTGGGTACTAACCTATTGACATAGTGCCAAGTGCCAGTTGTTGTTTTCTGCATGTTTTTTACATCGCAGGAAATCAATATCAAACGAAGTCCAAACGTAACGAAATTTTACGGAGATTGTTTTTGGACCAGAAGAAACATAATGGGCCCTCGTTGCGCCTGGGGGGTGCTCCGAGGAGAGCACAACCCACCAGGGCGCGCCAGGAGGCCCAGGCGTGCCCTGGTGGGCTGTGCCCACCTCGGGTAGCCCCCGGACCGCCTCTTTGCTCTATAAATACCCCAATATTCCCAAAACCCTAGGGGAGTCGACGAAATATTGATCCAGACGCCACAAAGTCCAGAACCACGAGATCTAATCTAGACACCATCTCGGATGGGGTTCACCACCTCCATTGGTGCCTCTCCGATGATGCGTGAGTAGTTCTTTGTTGACCTTCGGGTCCGTAGTTAGTAGCTAGATGGCTTCCTCTCTCTCTCTATTGATTCTCAATACGATGGTCTCTTGGAGATCCATATAATGTAACTCTTTTGCGGTGTGTTTGTTGGGATTGATGAACTTTGAGTTTATGATCAGATCAATCTTTTTATATCCATGAAAGTTATTTGAGTTTCTTTGATCTCTTATATGCATGATTGCTTATAGCTTCGTATTTCTTCTCCGACATTTGGGTTTTGTTTGGCCAACTTGATCTATTTATCTTGCAATGGGAAGAGGTGCTTTGTAGTGGGTTCGATTTTACGGTGCTTGATCCCAGTGACAGAAGGGAACCGACACGTATGTATCGTTACTACTAAGGATAAAACGATGGGTTCTATCTCTACATAGATAGATCTTTCTACATCATGTCATCGTCCTTATTGCATTACTCTATTTCTCCATGAACTTAATACACTAGATGCATGCTGGATAGCGGTCGATGTGTGGAGTAATAGTAGTAGATGCATGCAAGAGTCGGTCTACTAATCTTGGATGTGATGCTGAAAGTGCGTTATATCGACTAGAGGGGGGGTGAATAGGCGAGTTTTATGAAAGTCTTCAAAATGTGGAAGTTATGAAGACAAACGACAGAAATAAACCTATTACCCTGCAGCGGAAGGTAGACTACACTAGGCAAGCCATAGTAAAGTATTCAATAGAGTGAAAGCATAATGACTAATAGTAGCAATGTAGTAAGGATCAGGTAGGAAGATATTATGAAGCCAAACAGAACACGCAGTCACTCAGTGAAGATAAAAGATAGTGCAATCATACAATGACTTCACAAGGAGTAACAGTACGTAAAGAGAAGGGAAGGATGAAACCAGTGACTCGTTGAAGACAATGATGTGATTGGACCAGTTCCAATTGCTGTGACAACTGTACGTCTGGTTAGGGTGGCTAGGTATTTAAACCTGAGAACACACAGTCCCGGACACCCAGTCCTGAACACGCAGCTCAGGACACCCAGTCCTCACCGTATTCCCCTTGAGCTAAGGTCACACAGACCTCGTCCAATCACTCTGGTAAGTCTTCAAGGTAGACTCCCAAACCTTCACAGACTTCGTTCACCGGCAATCCACAATGTCTCTTGGATGCTTAGAACGTGACGCCTAACCGGCTGGAGGATTCACAGTCCTCAAGTGTAATAAGTCTTCAGATCACACAGACAAGAAGACTTAAGTGATGCCTAATTCTCTTTGGCTCTGGGTGGTTAGGGCTTTATCCTCGCAAGGAATTCTCTCTCAAAGGCTTCGAGGTGGGTTGCTCTCAAACGACAAAAGCTGTATACTAACTCTAAGCAGCCAACCATTTTTGGTTGTAGGGGGTGGGCTATTTATAGCCACTAGGCAACCCGCCCTGATTTGTCCGAAATGACCCTGGGTCACTAAGGAACTGACACGTGTTCCAACGGTCAGATTTCAAACTCACACGGCAACTTTACTTGGGCTACAAGCAAAGCTGACTTGTCCGACTCTGGACAAGATTCGCTCTCACAGTCTTCACTCGAAGACATAGGTTTTGTTTAAGCATCACTTTAGTCATTCTGACTGGTTCTCTTGGACCCCACTTAACAGTACGGTGGTTCCTATGAGTCAACAAAGAAGAAGAAAAAGAACTACGAATGATCTAAGTCTTTGAGCTCCATAGGCTTCATGCGATGTCTTCTCTTGTCATAGTCTTCAATGTGAATATCTTCATATACCACCTTTGACTTCAATGTCTTCATACATTTTTAGGGGTCATCTCTGGTAGGAAAACCGAATCAATGAGGGACTTCTACCTGTGTTATCCTGCAATTCTCACAAACACATTAGTCCCTCAACTAGGTTTGTCGTCAATACTCCAAAACCAACTAGGGGTGGCACTAGATGCACTTACAATCTCCCTCTTTTTGGTGATTGATGACAAAGTAGTTGAAGTTTTCAACGGGGAATATAATATGTGAAATTGTAAAGGATAAGGAATTGTCTTCATAAGTTGCAAGGGCTCCCCCTGAAGATGTGCATATAAGTAGTTTGCTTTTGGAATGCAAATGCACATGGCAGGTTGTGCTTGTGGAGATCCTCTTCAACTTATGATGACAATCCACTATGCATATGAAGGTATGTGAAGATAATGACATGCATAATGGAAAATGGACGTCTGCAAAATGATCTAAGTGCAGAATTTATCGTCGCACATGCGGAATTTATCATCGCATCAGAAAATGGCAAATAGGTAGCAGACGACCATCGAGTTTAAGTGTTACAACTCAAAGAAACAAATGTATCAAAACGAGAGTTGTAAACACGAAGCAAAATATAAAGCACCTGCCCATATGGACCCGCTTGAAGACTATCAAACTCATAATGCTTCTCCCCCTTTTGTCAGTAAGGACCAAAAAGGTTTGAAGACATAGAGCATCTACTTGTTTCCATGAAGAGTAGGTGAAACAGCAGGGTCGTCGGTGGTGTTCGGCGGTGCAGAAGAGTTTGGAGCAGTGTCGAAGCGTGCTGAAGGAGGTGGCGGTGAAGTGGCATCGTCTTCATCCTCGATCACTCTGGCATTTACAGTTGCAGCAGAGGAAGAGAACTCAGAGTCTTCAAGAGATGGAGTTCGTCGCAGCACTGCCCTTCGAGGAGGTGTGGAGTCAAACTTGAAGCGCTTAGAGAAGCCATCCTCTTGAAGATCATCTTCAGAACACATCAGCGTCAGCCATTTCCATGTGTGGTGAGAGGTTTCATGGGCAACAAAGGCATTCTTGGTGGCAAGATTGTGAATGCGATTAACATCCACCAAGAGGCTTTGCATTTGACGCTTCAGCCAGTCATGATGCCTATCCTGTTTCTGATGAAGAGCCACAAGAAGCTCTCGGTCATTGAGAACACGAGTGCGCTTCTTGGGTCGTGGGGCAGTTGTACTATCAGTGGCTTCAGTGAGAGCAGGATGCGGTGCACGTGTAGTGCCAGCCAAAGGATACACACGAGCGACTGCTTCAACTCCTTCAATGTTCTGAGAAAAACTCTGATGCTCTACATTCTGAAGACTTAGAGGTTCCTTGGCAGGCTCAGGATAGATGGCTTCAATAGACATATCCACATCAGGCAGAAAAATCCAATGATTGCGAGCAGATGGCTGATATGAGATAGCGGAGTGAAGTTTGATCAGCCACATTACCCATGGGGCGTAGAACTTCAAGCCAAACAGATCAGAGCCTGATGCAGCAAGTTGGCGAATGAAGAAGTCCTGTGCATTGAAGCTTTTGCCATGAAGAATATAGAAGACCAAAGTCTTCATTGCACCTTCCAGCTTGGCATGTGGAGAGTGCCCTTTGATGGGCCAGAGAGTTCGCCTTATGATGTGATAAATAGTCTTTGGCAGATACTCTAGGTCTTCAACGAAGAACTCTTTGGGATATGCAGCATCTTGGGGCAATGGCTGTTGGAAATATGCCCTAGAGGCAATAATAAAAGTATTATTATTATATTTCTTTGATCATGATAATTGTCTTTATTCATGCTATAACTGTATTATCCGGAAATCGTAATACACGTGTGAATACATAGACCATAATATGTCCCTAGTAAGCCTCTAGTTGACTAGCTCGTTGATCAACAGATAGTCATGGTTTCCTGGCTATGGACATTGGATGTCATTGATAACGGGATCACATCATTAGGAGAATGATGTGATGGACAAGACCTAATCCTTAAGCATAGCACAAGATCGTGTAGTTCGTTTGCTAGAGCTTTTCCAATGTCAAGTATCTTTTCCTTTGACCATGAGATCGTGTAACTCCCGGATACCGTAAGAGTGCTTTGGGTGTATCAAACGTCACAACGTAACTGGGTGACTATAAAGGTGCATACAGGTATTTCCGAAAGTGTCTGTTGGGTTGACACGGATCGAGACTGGGATTTGTCACTCCATATAACGGAGAGGTATCACTGGGCCCACTCGGTAATGCATCATCATTATGAGCTCAAGGTGACCAAGTGGTTGATCACGGGATCATGCATTACGGTACGAGTAAAGTGACTTGCCGGTAACGAGACTGAACAAGGTATTGGGATACCAACGATCGAGTCTCGGGCAAGTAACATACCGATTGACAAAGGGAATTGTATACGGGGTTGATTAATCCTCGACATCGTGGTTCATCCGATGAGATCATCGTGGAGCATGTGGGAGCCAACATGGGTATCCAGATCCCGCTGTTGGTTATTGACCGGAGAGTCGTCTCGGTCATGTCTGCTTGTCTCCCGAACCCGTAGGGTCTACACACTTAAGGTTCGGTGACGCTAGGGTTATGAAGATATGTGTATGCAGTAACCCGAATGTTGTTCGGAGTCCCGGATGAGATCCCGGACGTCACGAGGAGTTCCGGAATGGTCCGGAGGTAAAGAATTATATATAGGAAGTGCTGTTTCGGCCATCGGGACAAGTTTCGGGGTTATCGGTATGTACCGGGACCACCGGGTGGGGCCAACCTGTCCCGGGGGCACATGGGCTGTAGGGGGCGCTTGGCCTACATGGGCAGGGCACCAGCCCTATAGGCCTGCGCCTAGGGTTTCCAAGGGGAGGAGTCCCAGTGGTGGAAGGCACCCCAAGTGGCCTTAGGGGGGAGGGAACCACTCCCTTTGGCCACCGCACCTAGGAGATTGGATCTCCTAGGCTGCGCACCACCCCCCCTTGGCCCTCCTATATATAGTTGAAGAGAGGAGGGATTTCATACCTCAGCCTTTGGTGCTTCCTCTCTCTCCGTTACGTCTCTCCTCGTAGTATAGGCGAAGCCCTGCTACTGTGACGCCCTGCATCCACCACCACGCCGTCGTGCTGCTGGATCTTCATCAACCTCTCCTCCCCTTGCTGGATCAAGAAAGGAGGAGACGTCATCCGTTCCGTACGTGTGTTGAACGCGGAGGCACCGTCCGTTCGGTGCTTGATCATCGGTGATTTGAATCACGTCGTGTTCGACTACATCATCCCGTTCTTTGAACGCTTCCGCTCGCCATCTACAAGGTACGTAGATGCATCTAATCACTCGTTGCTAGATGAACTCCTAGATGGATCTTGGTGAAACCGTAGGAAAATTTTTGTTTTCTGCTACGTTCCCCAACAGTGGCATCATGAGCTAGGTCTATGCGTAGTTCTCTTGCACGAGTAGAACACAAAGTAGTTGTGGGCGTTGATTTTGTTCAATATGCTTGCCGTTACTAGTCTTATCTTGATTCGGCGGCATCGTGGGATGAAGCGGCCCGGACCGACCTTACACGTACTCTTACGTGAGACAGGTTCCACCGACTGACATGCACTAGTTGCATAAGGTGGCTAGCGGGTGTCTGTCTCTCCTACTTTAGTCGGATCGGATTCGATGAAAAGGGTCCTTATGAAGGGTAAATAGCAATTGGCATATCACGTTGTGGTCTTTGCGTAGGTAAGAAACGTTCTTGCTAGAAACCCATAGCAGCCACGTAAAACATGCAAACAACAATTAGAGGACGTCTAACTTGTTTTTGCAGGGTATGCTATGTGATGTGATATGGCCAAAAGGATGTGATGAATGATATATGTGATGTATGAGATTGATCATGTTCTTGTACAAGGAATCACGACTTACATGTCGATGAGTATGACGATCTACAAGGATGATCATGGAGCCCCAAGATGGAGATCAAAGGAGCTATGTGATATTGGCCATATCATGTCACTATTATTATTTGATTACATGTGATGTTTATCATGTTTTGCATCTTGTTTACTTAGAACGACGGTAGTAAATAAGATGATCCCTTACAACAATTTCAAGAAGTGTTCTCCCCTAATTGTGCACCGTTGCTACAGTTCGTCGTTTCGAAGCATCACGTGTTAATCGGGTGTGATAGATCCTTACGTTCACATACAACGGGTGTAAGACAGTTTTACACATGCAAAAACACTTAGGGTTAACTTGACGAGCCTAGCATGTACAGACATGGCCTCGGAACACAGAGACCGAAAGGTCGAACACGAGTCGTATGGAAGATACGATCAACATGAAGATGTTCACCGACGATGACTAGTCCGTCTCACGTGTTAATCGGACACGGCTTAGTCGACTTGGATCGTGTAACACTTAGATGACTAGAGGGATGTCTAATCTGAGTGGGAGTTCATTAATAATTTGATTAGATGAACTTAATTATCATGAACTTAGTCTAAAATCTTTACAATATGTCCTGTAGATCAAATGGCCAACGTTGTATTCAATTTCAACGCGTTCCTAGAGAAAACCAAGCTGAAAGACGATGGCAGCAACTATACGGACTGGGTCCGGAACCTGAGGATCATCCTCATAGCTGCCAAGAAAGATTATGTCCTACAAGCACCGCTAGGTGATCCACCCGTCCCACAGAACCAAGACGCTATGAACGCTTGGCAGACACGTACTGATGACTACTCCCTCGTTCAGTGCGGCATGCTTTACAGCTTAGAGCCGGGGCTCCAAAAGCGTTTTGAGAGACATGGAGCATATGAGATGTTCGAAGAGCTAAAAATGGTTTTTCAAGCTCATGCCCGGATCGAGAGATATGAAGTCTCCGATAAGTTCTTCAGCTGTAAGATGGAGGAAAATAGTTCTGTCAGTGAGCACATACTCACTATGTCTGGGTTACATAACCGCTTGACTCAGCTGGGAGTTAATCTCCCGGATGACGCGGTCATTGACAGAATCCTCCAGTCGCTTCCACCAAGCTACAAGAGCTTTGTGATGAACTTCAATATGCAGGGGATGGTAAAGACCATTCCTGAAGTATTTGCTATGCTGAAATCAGCAGAGGTAGAAGTCAAGAAGGAACATCAAGTGTTGATGATGAATAAAACCACTAAGTTCAAGAAGGGCAAGGGTAAAAAGAACTTCAAGAAGGACGGCAAGGAAGTTGCTGCGCCCGGCAAGCAAGCTGTCGGGAAGAAGTCAAAGAATGGACCCAAGCCTGAGACAGAGTGCTTTTATTGCAAAGGGAAGGGTCACTGGAAGCGGAACTGCCCCAAATACTTAGCGGATAAGAAGGCCGGCAACACCAAAGGTATATTTGATATACATGTAATTGATGTGTACCTTACCAGTACTCGTAGTAACTCCTGGGTATTTGATACCGGTGCCGTTGCTCATATTTGTAACTCACAGCAGGAGCTGCGGAATAAACGGAAACTGGCGAAGGACGAGGTGACGATGCGCGTCGGGAATGGTTCCAAGGTCGATGTGATCGCCGTCGGCACGCTACCTCTACATTTACCTACGGGATTAGTTATAAACCTCAATAATTGTTATTTAGTGCCATGTTGAGCATGAACATTGTATCAGGATCTCGTTTAATACGAGATGGCTACTCATTTAAATCCGAGAATAATGGTTGTTCTATTTATATGAGAGATATGTTTTATGGTCATGCTCCGATAGTCAATGGTTTATTCTTAATGAATCTCGAGCGTATTACACATATTCATAGTGTGAGTACCAAAAGATGTAAGGTTGATAATGATAGTCCCACATACTTGTGGCACTGCCGCCTTGGTCACATAGGTGTCAAACGCATGAAGAAGCTCCATGCAGATGGACTTTTAGAGTCTCTTGATTATGAATCATTTGACACGTGCGAACCATGCCTCATGGGTAAAATGACCAAGACTCCGTTCTCAGGAACAATGGAGCGAGCAACCAACTTATTGGAAATCATACATACTGATGTGTGCGGTCCAATGAGTGTTGAGGCTCGCGGTGGCTATCGTTATGTCCTCACCCTCACTGATGACTTGAGTAGATATGGGTATGTCTACTTAATGAAACACAAGTCTGAGACCTTTGAAAAGTTCAAGGAATTTCAGAGTGAGGTTGAGAATCAACGTGACAGGAAAATCAAGTTCTCTACGATCAGATCGTGGAGGAGAATACTTGAGTCACGAATTTGGCACACACTTAAGAAAATGTGGAATAGTTTCACAACTCACGCCGCCTGGAACACCTCAGCGTAATGGTGTGTCCGAACGTCGTAATCGCACTCTATTAGATATGGTGCGATCTATGATGTCTCTTACCGATTTACCGCTATCTTTTTGGGGCTATGCTTTAGAGACTGCCGCATTCACTTTAAATAGGGCTCCGTCGAAATCCGTTGAGACGACACCGTATGAATTATGGTTTGGGAAGAAACCTAAGCTGTCGTTTCTAAAAGTTTGGGGATGCGATGCTTATGTCAAGAAACTTCAACCTGAAAAGCTCGAACCCAAGTCGGAAAAATGCGTCTTCATAGGATACCCTAAAGAAACTTATGGGTATACCTTCTACCTCAGATCCGAAGGCAAGATCTTTGTTGCCAGGAATGGATCCTTTCTAGAGAAAGAGTTTCTCTCGAAAGAAGTAAGTGGGAGGAAAGTAGAACTTGATGAAGTATTGCCTCTTGAACCGGTAAATGGCGCAACTCAAGAAAATGTTCCTGAGGTGCCTGCACCGACTAGAGAGGAAGTTATTCATGATGATCAAGATACTTCTGATCAAGCTCCTACTGAAATTCGAAGGTCCACAAGGACACGTTCCGCACCAGAGTGGTACGGCAACCCTGTCTTGGAAATCATGTTGTTAGACAACGGTGAACCTTCGAACTATGAAGAAGCGATGGCGGGCCCGGATTCCGACAAATGGCTAGAAGCCATGAAATCCGAGATAGGATCCATGTATGAAAACGAAGTATGGACTTTGACTGACTTGCCCGTTGAACGGCGAGCCATAGAAAATAAATGGATCTTTAAGAAGAAGACAGACGCGGATGGTAATGTGACCATCTATAAAGCTCGGCTTGTCGCTAAGGGTTATCGACAAGTTCAAGGGGTTGACTACGATGAGACTTTCTCACCGGTAGCGAAGCTGAAGTCCGTCCGAATCATGTTAGCGATTGCCGCATTCTATGATTATGAAATATGGCAAATGGACGTCAAAACGGCATTCCTTAATGGTTTCCTTAAGGAAGAATTGTATATGATGCAGCCGGAAGGTTTTGTCGATCCTAAGAATGCTAACAAGGTGTGCAAGCTCCAACGCTCGATTTATGGGCTGGTGCAAGCATCTCGGAGTTGGAACATTCGCTTTGATGAGATGATCAAAGCGTTTGGGTTTACGCAGACTTATGGAGAAGCCTGCGTTTACAAGAAAGTGAGTGGGAGCTCTGTAGCATTTCTCATACTATATGTAGATGACATACTTTTGATGGGAAATGATATAGAACTCTTGGACAGCATCAAGGCCTACTTGAATAAAAGTTTTTCAATGAAGGACCTTGGAGAAGCTGCTTATATATTAGGCATCAAGATCTATAGAGATAGATCAAGACGCCTCATAGGTCTTTCACAAAGCACATACCTTGATAAGATTTTGAAGAAGTTCAAAATGGATCAGTCCAAGAAAGGGTTCTTGCCTGTTTTGCAAGGTGTGAGATGAGCTCAGGCTCAATGCCCGACCACGGCAGAAGATAGAAGAGATGAGTGTCATCCCCTATGCCTCAGCCATAGGTTCTATTATGTATGCCATGCTGTGTACCAGACCTGATGTAAACCTTGCCGTAAGTTTGGTAGGAAGGTACCAAAGTAATCCCGGCAAGGAACACTGGACAGCGGTCAAGAATATCCTGAAGTACCTGAAAAGGACTAAGGAAATGTTTCTCGTTTATGGAGGTGACGAAGAGCTCGTCGTAAAGGGTTACGTCGACGCTAGCTTCGACACAGATCTGGATGACTCTAAGTCACAAACCGGATACGTGTATATGTTGAATGGTGGAGCAGTGAGCTGGTGCAGCTGCAAACAGAGCGTCGTGGCGGGATCTACATGTGAAGCGGAGTACATGGCAGCCTCGGAGGCAGCACATGAAGCAATATGGGTGAAGGAGTTCATCACCGACCTAGGAGTCATACCCAATGCGTCGGGGCCAATCAAACTCTTTTGTGACAACACTGGAGCTATTGCACTTGCCAAGGAGCCCAGGTTTCACAAGAAGACAAGGCACATCAAGCGTCGCTTCAACTCCATTCGTGAAAATGTTCAAGATGGAGACATAGAGATTTGTAAAGTACATACGGACCTGAATATAGCAGATCCGTTGACTAAACCTCTCCCTAGGGCAAAACATGATCAACACCAGAATTCCATGGGTGTTCGATTCATCACAATGTAACTAGATTATTGACTCTAGTGCAAGTGGGAGACTGTTGGAAATATGCCCTAGAGGCAATAATAAAAGTATTATTATTATATTTCTTTGTTCATGATAATTGTCTTTATTCATGCTATAACTGTATTATCCGGAAATCGTAATACACGTGTGAATACATAGACCATAATATGTCCCTAGTAAGCCTCTAGTTGACTAGCTCGTTGATCAACAGATAGTCATGGTTTCCTGGCTATGGACATTGGATGTCATTGATAACGGGATCACATCATTAGGAGAATGATGTGATGGACAAGACCTAATCCTAAGCATAGCACAAGATCGTGTAGTTCGTTTGCTAGAGCTTTTCCAATGTCAAGTATCTTTTCCTTTGACCATGAGATCGTGTAACTCCCGGATACCGTAAGAGTGCTTTGGGTGTATCAAACGTCACAACGTAACTGGGTGACTATAAAGGTGCATTACAGGTATCTCCGAAAGTGTCTGTTGGGTTGACACGGATCGAGACTGGGATTTGTCACTCCATATAACGGAGAGGTATCACTGGGCCCACTCGGTAATGCATCATCATTATGAGCTCAAGGTGACCAAGTGGTTGATCACGGGATCATGCATTACGGTACGAGTAAAGTGACTTGCCGGTAACGAGATTGAACAAGGTATTGGGATACCAACGATCGAGTCTCGGGCAAGTAACATACCGATTGACAAAGGGAATTGTATACGGGGTTGATTAATCCTCGACATCGTGGTTCATCCGATGAGATCATCGTGGAGCATGTGGGAGCCAACATGGGTATCCAGATCCCGCTGTTGGTTATTGACCGGAGAGTCGTCTCGGTCATGTCTGCATGTCTCCCGAACCCGTAGGGTCTACACACTTAAGGTTCGGTGACGCTAGGGTTATGAAGATATGTGTATGCAGTAACCCGAATGTTGTTCGGAGTCCCGGATGAGATCCCGGACGTCACGAGGAGTTCCGGAATGGTCCGGAGGTAAAGAATTATATATAGGAAGTGCTGTTTCGGCCATCGGGACAAGTTTCGGGGTTATCGGTATTGTACCGGGACCACCGGAGGGGTCCCGGGGGCCCACCGGGTGGGGCCACCTGTCCCGGGGGGCCACATGGGCTGTAGGGGGTGCGCCTTGGCCTATATGGGCCAAGGGCACCAGCCCCTACTAGGCCCATGCGCCTAGGGTTTCCATGCGGGAGGAGTCCAAGTGGTGGAAGGCACCCCTAGGTGCCTTGGGGGGGAGGGAAACCTCCCCTTGGCAGCCGCACCTAGGAGATTAGATCTCCTAGGCTGCGCACCAACCCCCCTTGGCCCTCCTATATATAGTTGAGGAGAGGGAGGACTTCATACCTCAGCCTTTGGTGCTTCCTCTCTCCCCGTTACGTCTCTCTCTCGTAGTATAGGCGCAGCCCTGCTACTGTGACGCCCTGCATCCACCACCACACCGTCGTGCTGCTGGATCTTCATCAACCTCTCCTTCCCCCTTGCTGGATCAAGAAAGGAGGAGACGTCATCCGTTCCGTACGTGTGTTGAACGCGGAGGCATCGTCCGTTCGGTGCTAAGATCTTCGGTGATTTGGATCACGTCGTGTTCGACTACATCATCCCCGTTCTTTGAACGCTTCCGCTCGCCATCTACAAGGTACGTAGATGCATCTAATCACTCGTTGCTAGATGAACTCCTAGATGGATCTTGGTGAAACCGTAGGAAAAATTTTTGTTTTCTGCTACGTTCCCCAACAATGGCTTCATCATACTGAGCATCTGACTCATGTTAGGTTCAGGCTTCTGAAAGATGCTCTCCACAGCTTCACTGTGAAGTTGACAGCCAGATTCGTAGAGATCGCCGGGAGTGGGTAGACCAGGTGAGCTCAATGATGTCAAAGGCTTTGGCTTCGTGATGAACGTTTCCTATCATCCACTCCAGGACCCAAGTCTTCGGATCTCTGTTATACCCGCGGATGTGAAGTGTGGCATAGAATTGGAGCAGCAACTCTTCATTCCAATGCTCTTGGTCAGTGACGAACGGCAGCAATCCAACCTCCTTGAAGCAATCCAGAGCTTCTTCCAGACAGGGCAGACCAGCTATTGCTTCAATGTCAAGACGCTTGTGTGGGAAGATGCGACCTTGATTGTAGAGAATGCAGGAGTAATAGCTTCGCTGCGGATAGCTCCAGAACCGATCAGATGATATTCTTTCCCTTGAGTAGGGGTTCTTGGAGCTATTGAAGAATGTGTTGTCTGCTCTGAAGCCATTGATATTGAAGGATCCAGGTGCTGATGCAGGACCTGGGAACCTGGGCAATCTTGGGATTGGCTTCTGTACCTGAGGCCTGTGCTCAACATGATAGTCGAACTGAGGACCGGCAGCAGGCGCGGGAACAGAAGCAGTGGGATCAGTGGCTTCGCTGACTTCTGGTGCTTTTGTTGGGGAGGGCTCCACATTAGCTTCAGCCATGACAGCGTCAGTGGCTTCATTGGTGTTGGTGTGGGCGGGGGGCGGGGGAGGGGAGGGGGGGTAGGGGGGGGTGGCTTCGCCTTCTGGTGCTTTTGTTGGCGACGCGACTCCAGCTTCAGCCATGACAACGTCGTGGCTTCATTGGTGTTGGTGGTGGCAGCATCAAGATTTTCAACCTCCACTTGACGAGCTGGAGGGTCGGTCACAACCACGTTCTCCTCGAGAACCGCTTCTTGGTGGGACAGGGGAGTAGCAGCTGGTGGGACTTCTTCTTCATCGGCTGATGCAGCCGGAATGTCTTCAGCAGTTTCAGCTTCAGACGCAGAGACTGGAGGCCTTGGTCCTTTGCGAAGCCTGCGCAACGCAGGCGACGCCTGTGTAGTTGGAGTTGGCTGGGCCTCAAAGTCTTCTTCCTCTTGTGGGCGATCAGCCCATGAAGCATCCTGAGCAATTGGCGTCAGAGGACGACCAATGCTGATGAGTTCGCTGTGCTCGAGCTGAGGAAGGACTGCACCATCTTCTACATGGTCATGGTGACCAATGTCTTCAGCAGCGATGGGATCAGCTGCTGGAAAGTCTTCATGAGCCTCTGTGAAAGCAGCTCATGGTCCACTGTTGGGGAACGTAGCATAAATTCAAAATTTTCCTACGTGTCACCAAGATCAATCTATGGAGTCATCTAGCAACGAGGGAGGAGTGGATCTACATACCCTTGTAGATCGCGCGCGGAAGCGTTCAAGAGAACGGGGTTGATGGAGTCGTACTCGTCGTGATCCAAATCACCGATGATCCTAGCGCCGAACGGACGGCACCTCCGCGTTCAACACACGTACGGAGCAGCGACGTCTCCTCCTTCTTGATCCAGCAAGGGGGGAGGAGAGGTTGATGGAGATCCAACAGCACGACGGCGTGGTGGTGGAAGTAGCGGGATTCCAACAGGGCTTCGCAAGCGCTGCGGGAGGAGGGAGATGTGTCATGGGAGGGAGAGGGAGGCGCCAGGCTTAGATTGATTGCCCTCCCTTTCCCCCACTATATATAGGGCCAAGGGAGAGGGGGAGGGCGCAGCCTTGCCCCTTCCTCCAAGGAAGGGTGCGGCCAAGGGGGGGAGGAGTCCATCCTCCCCAAGGCACCTCGGAGGTGCCTTCCCCCTTTAGGACTCTCCCCTCCTCTTGTCCCTTTGGCGCATGGGCCTCTAGGGGCTGGTGCCCTTGGCACATGTAGGCCAAGGCGCACCCCCTACAGCCCATGTGGCCCCCCGGGGCAGGTGGCCCCACCCGGTGGACCCCCGGGACCCTTCCGGTGGTCCCGGTACAATACCGGTGACCCCGAAACTTGTCCCGACGGCCGAAACAGCACTTCCTATATATAATTCTTTACCTCCGGACCATTCCGGAACTCCTCGTGACGTCCGGGATCTCATCCGGGACTCCGAACAACTTTCGGGTTACCGCATACTAATATCTCTATAACCCTAGCGTCACCGAACCTTAAGTGTGTAGACCCTACGGGTTCGGGAGACATGCAGACATGACCGAGATGACTCTCCGGTCAATAACCAACAGCGGGATCTGGATACCCATGTTGGCTCCCACATGTTCCACGATGATCTCATCGGATGAACCACAATGTCAAGGACTTAATCAATCCCGTATACAATTCCCTTTGTCTATCAGTACGACACTTGCCCGAGATTCGATCGTCGGTATCCCGATACCTTGTTCAATCTCGTTACTGGAAAGTCTCTTTTACTCGTTCCGTAACACATCATCCCATGATCAACTCCTTGATCACATTGTGCACATTATGATGATGTCCTACCGAGTGGGCCCAGAGATACCTCTCCGTCACACGGAGTGACAAATCCCAGTCTCGATTCGTGCCAACCCAACAGACACTTTCGGAGATACCCATAGTGTACCTTTATAGCCACCCAATTACGTTGTGACATTTGGCACACCCAAAGCACTCCTACGGTATCCGGGAGTTGCACAATCTCATGGTCTAAGGAAATGATACTTGACATTAGAAAAGCTTTAGCATACGAACTACACGATCTTGTGCTATGCTTAGGATTGGGTCTTGTCCATCACATCATTCTCCTAATGATGTGATCCCGTTATCAACGACATCCAATGTCCATGGTCAGGAAACCATAACCATCTATTGATCAACGAGCTAGTCAACTAGAGGCTTACTAGGGACATGGTGTTGTCTATGTATCCACACATGTATCTGAGTTTCCTATCAATACAATTCTAGCATGGATAATAAACGATTATCATGAACAAGGAAATATAATAATAACTAATTTATTATTGCCTCTAGGGCATATTTCCAACAGTCTCCCACTTGCACTAGAGTCAATAATCCAGTTCACATCGATATGTGATTAACACTCAAGGTCACATCCCCATGTGACTAACACCCAAAGAGTTTACTAGAGTCAATAATCTAGTTCACATTACCATGTGATTAACACTCGATGAGTTCTGGGTTTGATCATGTTATGCTTGTGAGAGATGTTATAGTCAACGGGTCTGAATCTTTCAGATCCGTATGTACTTCGCAAATCTTGTAGATGCAGCTACTACGCTATATTTGGAGCCATTTCAAATAACTGTTCTACTTGGAGCTATTCTAAATTGTTGCTCCATTAAACGTATCCGGTATCTCTACTTAGAGCTATCCGGATAGGTGTTAAGCTTGCATCGACGTAACTCTTTACGTCGAACTCTTTATCACCTCCATAACCGAGAAACATATCCTTATTCCTCTAAGGATAATTTAGACCGCTATCTGGTGATCTACTCCTAGATTACCTTTGTACCCTCTTGCCAGATATGTGGCAAGGCACACATCAGGTGCGGTACTCAGCATGGCATACCGTATAGAGCCTATGACAAAAGCATAGGGGACGACATTCGTCCTTTCTCTTTCTTCTGCCGTGGTCGAGCTTTAAGTCTTAACTTCATACCTTACCACTCAGGCAAGAACTCCTTCTTTGACTGATCCATCTTGAACACCTTCAAGATCATGTCAAGGTATGTGCTCATTTGAAAGTACCATTAAGCGTTTTGATCTATCCTCATAGATCTTGATGCTCAATGTTCAAGTAGCTTAATCCAGGCCTTCCATTGAAAACACTTTCCAAATAACCCTATATGCTTTCTAGAAATTCTACGTCATTTCTGATCAACAATATGTCAACAACATATATTCATCAGAAATTCTATAGTGCTCCCACTCACTTCTTTGGAAATACAAGTTTCTCATAAACTTTGTATACACCAAAATCTTTGATCATCTCATCAAAGCATACATTCCAACTCCGAGATGCTTACTCCAGTCCTTAGAAGGATTGCTGGAGCTTTGCATACTTATTAGCATATTTCAGGATTGACAAAACCTTCCGGTTGTATTACATACAACCTTTCCTCAAGAAAAATCGTCGAGGAAACAATGTTTTGACATCCTATCTGCAAGATTTCATAAATAATGCAGTAATCGCTAATATAATTCCAACAGACTCTTAGCATCGCTACGAGTGAGAAAGTCTCATCGTAGTCAACTCCTTGAACTTGTCGGAAACTTCTTAACGACAAGTCGAGCTTTCTTAATGGTGACATTTACCATCATTGTCCGTCTTCCTTTTAAAATCCATATGTACCTAACAACCTTACGACCATCAAGTAGTTCTTCCAAAGTCTACACTTTGTTTTCATATATGGATCCTCTCTCAGATTATATGGCCTCGAGCCATTTTTGGAATCCAGGCCCACCACCGCTTCTCCATAGCTCGTAGGTTTATTGTTGTCTAGCAACATAACTTCCAAGACAGGATTAAGTACCACTCTGAAGTAGCACGCATCCTTGTCATCCCACGAGGTTTAGTAGTGACTTGATCTAAAGTTTCATGATCACTATCATAAGCTTCCACTTCAATTGATGTAGGTGCCACAGGAACAACTTCCTGTGCCCTGCTACACACTAGTTGAAGAGACGGTTAAATAACCTCATCAAGTCTCCACCATCCTCCCACTCAATTCTTTCGAGAGAAACTTTTCCTCGAGAAAGGACCCGATTCTTGAAACAATCCCTTATTGCTTTCGGATCTGAGACATGAGGTATACCCAGCTGTTTTGGGTGTCCTATGAAGATGCATTTATCCGCTTTCGGTTCGAGCTTATCAGCCTGAAACTTTTTCACATAAGCGTCGCAGCCCCAAACCTTTTAGGAAATGATAGCTTAGGTTTCTCTAAACCATAGTTCATACGGTGTCATCTCATCGGAATTACGCGGTGCCCCTTTTAAAGTGAATGTGGTTGTCTCTAATGCCTAACCCATAAACTATTGTGGTAATTCGATAAGAGACATCATGGTATGCATCATATCCAATAGGGTGCAGTTATGATGTTCGGACACACCATCACACTATGGTGTTCCAGGCTGTATTAGTTGTGAAACAATTTCCACAATGTCTTAATTCTGTGCCAAACTCGTAATTCAGATATTCATCTCTATGATCATATCATAGATATTTTATCCTCTTGTCACGGCGATCTTTCAACTTCACCCTGAAATTACTTGAACCTTTCAATAATTCAGACTCGTGATTCATCAAGTAAATATACTCAACATCTACTCAAATCATCCGTGAAGTAAGAACATAACGATATCCACTACATGCCTCAGCACTCATTGGACTGCACACATCAAAATGTATTACTTCCAACAAGTTGCTTTCTAGTTCCATTTTACTGAAAACGAGGCTTTCAGTCATCTTGCCCATGTGGTATGATTTGCATGTCTCAAGTGATTCAAAATCAAGTGAGTCCAAACGCTCCATTTGCATGGAGTTTCTTCATGCATATACACCAATAGACATGGTTCGCATGTCTCAAACCTTTCAAAAATGAGTGAGCCCAACGATCCATCAACATGGAGCTTCTTCATGCGTTTTATACCGATATGACTTACGTGGCAGTGCCACAAGTAGGTGGTACTATCATTACTATCTTTTGGCATGAACATGTGTATCACTACGATCGAGATTCAATGAACCATTCATTTTAGGTGCAAGACCATTGAAGGTATTATTCAAATAAACAGAGTAACCATTATTCTCCTTAAATGAATAACCGTATTGCGATAGACATAATCCAGTCATGTCTATGCTCAACGCAAACACCAAATAACAATTATTTAGGTTTTAATACCAATCTCGATGGTAGAGGGAGCGTACGATATTTGATCAACCTTGGAAATACTTTCAACACATATCGTCATCTCACCTTTAGCTAGTCTCCGTTTATTCCGTAGCTTTTATTTCGAGTTACTAACACTTAGCAACTGAACCGGTATCTAATACCCTGGTGCTACTAGGAGTACTAGTAAAGTACACATTAACACAATGTATATCCAATATACTTCTATCGACTTTGCCAGCCTTCTTATCTACCAAGTGTCTAGGGTAACTCTGCTCCAGTGGCTGTTCCCCTTATTACAGAAGCACTCAGTCTCGGGTTTGGGTTCAACCTTGGGTTTCTTCACTAGAGCAGCAGCTGAATTGCCGTTTCATGAAGTATCCCTTTGTTCCCTTGCCCTTCTTGAAACTAGTGGTTTCACCAACCACAACAATTGATGCTCCTTCTTGATTTCTACTTTTGTGGTGTCAAACATCGCGAATATCTCAAGGATCATCATATATGTCCCTGATATATTATAGTTCATCATGAAGCTCTAGCAGCTTGGTGGTAATGACTTCGGAGAACCATCACTATTTCATCTGGAAGATCAACTCCCACTCGATTCAAGCGATTGTTGTACTCAGACAATCTGAGCACAAGTTCAACAATTGAGCTTTTCTCCCTTAGTTTGCAGGCTAAGAAAATCGTCGGAGGTCTTATACCTCTTGACGTAGGCACGAGCCTGAAATCCCAATTTCAGCCCTCGAAACATCTCATATGTTTCGCGATGTTTCAAAAACGTCTTTGGTGCCTCAATTCTAAACCATTTAGCATTACGCACTGAACTATCATGTAGTCATCAAAACGTGTATGTCAGATGTTCGCAACATCCACAGACGACGTTCGAGGTTCAGCACACTGAGCGGTGCATTAAGGACATAAGCCTTCTATGAAGCAATGAGGACAATCCTCAGTTTACGGACCTAGTCCGCATAATTGCTACTATCAACTTTCAACTAAATTTTCTCTAGGAACATATCTAAACAGTAGAACTGAAGCGCGAGCTACGACATAATTTGCGAAGACCTTTGACTATGTTTAGGATAATTAAGTTCATCTTATGAACTCCCACTCAGATAGACATCCCTCTAGTCATATAAGTGATTACATGATCCGAGTCAACTAGGCCGTGTCCGATCATCACGTGAGATGGACTAGTCAACATCGGTGAACATCTTCATGTTGATCGTATCTACCATACGACTCATGCTCGACCTTTCGGTCTCTTGTGTTCCGAGTCCATGTCTATACACATGCTAGGCTCGTCAAGTCAACCTAAGTGTTTTGCGTGTGTAAATCTGTCTTACACCCGTTGTATGTGAACATTAGAATCTATCACACCCGATCATCACGTGGTGCTTCGAAACAACGAACTGTCGCAACGGTGCACAGTTAGGGGGAACACTTTCTTGAAATTTTAATGAGGGATCATCTTATTTACTACCGTCGTTCTAAGTAAACAAGATGCAAAAACATGATAAACATCACATGCAATCAAATAGTGACATGATATGGCCAATATCATATAGCTCCTTTGATCTCCATCTTGGGGCTCCATGATCATCTTGTCACCGGCATGACACCATGATCTCCATCATCATGATCTCCATCATCGTGTCTTCATGAAGTTGTCTCGCCAACTATTACTTCTACTACGACAGCTAACGATTAGCAATAAAGTAAAGTAATTACATGACGTTTATGTTGACACGCAGGTCATAAATAAATTAAGACAACTCCTATGGCTCCTGCCGGTTGTCATACTCATCGACATGCAAGTCGTGATTCCTATTACAAGAACATGATCAATCTCATACATCACATATATCATTCATCACATCCTCTTGGCCATATCACATCACATAGCATACCCTGCAAAAACAAGTTAGACGTCCTCTAATTGTTGTTTGCATGTTTTACGTGGCTGCTATGGGTTTCTAGCAAGAACGTTTCTTACCTACGCAAAAACCACAACGTGATATGCCAATTGCTATTTACCCTTCATAAGGACCCATCGAATCTGATCCGACTAAAGTGGGAGAGACAGACACCCGCTAGCCACCTTATGCAACTAGTGCATGTCAGTCGGTGGAACCAGTCTCACATAAGAGTACGTGTAAGGTCGGTCCGGGCCGCTTCATCCCACGATGCCGCCGAATCAAGATAAGACTAGTAACGGCAAGCATATTGAACAAAATCAACGCCCACAACTACTTTGTGTTCTACTCATGCATAGAAACTACGCATAGACCTGGGAACGTAGCATAAATTCAAAATTTTCCTACGTGTCACCAAGATCTATCTATGGAGTCATCTAGCAACGAGGGAGGAGTGGATCTACATACCCTTGTAGATCGCGCGCGGAAGCGTTCAAGAGAACGGGGTTGATGGAGTCGTACTCGTCGTGATCCAAATCACCGATGATCCTAGCGCCGAACGGACGGCACCTCCGCGTTCAACACACGTACGGAGCAGCGACGTCTCCTCCTTCTTGATCCAGCAAGGGGGAGGAGAGGTTGATGGAGATCCAGCAGCACGACGGCGTGGTGGTGGAAGTAGCGGGATTCCAACAGGGCTTCGCCAAGCGCTGTGGGAGGAGGAAGATGTGTCATGGAAGGGAGAGGAAGGCGCCAGGCCTTAGGTATAGTTGCCCTCCCTTCCCCCCACTATATATAGGGCCAAGGGAGAGGGGGAGGGCGCAGCCTTGCCCCTTCCTCCAAGGAAGGGTGCGGCCAAGGGGGGGGGGAGGAGTCCATCCTCCCCAAGGCACCTCGGAGGTGCCTTCCCCCTTTAGGACTCTCCCTTTCCCTCTTCTCTTGGCGCATGGGCCTCTTGGGGCTGGTGCCCTTGGCCCATATAGGCCAAGGCGCACCCCCTACAACCCATGTGGCCCCCGGGGCAGGTGGCCCCACCCGGTGGACCCCCGGGACCCTTTCGGTGGTCCCGGTACAATACCGATGACCCCGAAACTTGTCCCGATGGCCGAAATAGCACTTCCTATATATAATTCTTTACCTCCGGACCATTCCGGAACTCCTCGTGACGTCCGGGATCTCATCCGGGACTCCGAACAACTTTCGGGTTACCGCATACTAATATCTCTATAACCCTAGCGTCACCGAACCTTAAGTGTGTAGACCCTACGGGTTCGGGAGACATGCAGACATGACCGAGATGACTCTCCGTCAATAACCAAACAGTGGGATCTGGATTACCCATGTTGGCTCCCACATGTTCCACGATGATCTTCATTGGATTAACCACGATGTCAAGGATTCAATCAATCCCGTATACAATTCCCTTTGTCTATCGGTACGATACTTGCCCGAGATTCGATCGTCGGTATCCCGATACCTTGTTCAATCTCGTTACCGGCAAGTCTCTTTACTCGTTCCGTAACACATCATCCCGTGATCAACTCCTTGGTCACATTGTGCACATTATGATAATGTCCTACCGAGTGGGCCTAGAGATACCTCTCCGTTACACGGAGTGACAAATCCCAGTCTCGATTCGTGCCAACCCAACAGACACTTTCAGAGATACCCCGTAGTGCACCTTTATAGCCACCCAGTTACGTTGTGACGTTTGGCACACCCAAAGCACTCCTACGGTATCCGGGAGTTGCACAATCTCATGGTCTAAGGAAATGATACTTGACATTAGAAAAGCTTTAGCATACGAACTACACGATCTTGTGCTAGGCTTAGGATTGGGTCTTGTCCATCACATCATTCTCCTAATGATGTGATCCCGTTATCAACGACATCCAATGTCCATGGTCAGGAAACCGTAACCATCTATTGATCAACGAGCTAGTCAACTAGAGGCTTACTAGGGACATGGTGTTGTCTATGTATCCACCATGTATCTGAGTTTCCTATCAATACAATTCTAGCATGGATAATAAACGATTATCATGAACAAGGAAATATAATAATAACTAATTTATTATTGCCTCTAGGGCATATTTCCAACACATGGATTGTCAGTTGGCGTTCAGCGTCAGGACGAACCATGGAAATGGGTTCAACAATCAAGGGCTCTGTGGGAGCAGCCCGTTCTTTCTTGGTCTTCCTCTTCTTCTTGGAGGGGGCAGTAGGAGAGGCTTCAGGATGTTTCCTCTTCCTGGCTTCAGCCTCAGCAATCCTCATCTTCTTCAGCTCTAAAGCGGTTGACCAGCCTTTTGGCTTCGAGCCAGTCATTCTAGTTGGGAAGACAATGGGATCTCCTTCCTGCCTTGGTGCGTCGGGTTCAGCCGTAGCGGGCTTCTTCTTCTTCTTTGCGGCCATGTTGGGGTCGATGCCAGGACGCCCAAGGGCCTTGCGCTTCTCAGCCTCATTGTAGGCTTGTACACATCTGTCAGCCAGAACCTTCATGCGCTCACGAGAACCCTCAGCTTCTGCACGTTTCTTGAGAAAGGCTTCCTTGAGCTCGTGCAGCATAATCTTGAAGTTCTTCACCTCTTGTACGCTGAGCTTGGCCATATGCTTCTTGAACTGAGATTTCTCATAGTCAATCTTCTGCTTCAGTTCAACGATGCGCTGAGCGAGAGCTAGCTCTGAAGCAATGGCACCATGGAAGGCGACACTGAGGCCAATGGGTAGCTGCAGATCTTCGAAGCTGATGTTTGGCATGTCAAACCACTCATCAATGAAGTTGTGAATGATTGTTACATCAAAGAGAGGCAGATCATTGAAGATTTCTGCTTCTTCTTTGCTCTTGATGAGTCGCTCAAGAGCGTCATCTGCAAGATCTTCATCACTTGACAGATCAATGGCATCATTGCGCAGAATGGCAGCAGCTGTTAGCTCTTGGCCGGTGTGTGGCAGAGGCATCTTGACCTTCTGGGGTTGGAGATGCGTGACAAATCTTCATACTACACACTGTCTTCAGGAGGTGCAGTTGCCAGTGGCTTCGCCCGTGAGATTTTTGGTGCAGAGGCCGGCTTTGAAGCTTTTGGCTGCTTCAGCTTCTTTGGCTTCGGCGCTGCAGGCGCTTCATCTGATTCGGCGTCGTCTGCAGGCTCATTCACGGCTGTCCCTTCAACCACGATGTGAGTGATGAGACCTTCAAGGTTGTAGAAGGGCCCAATAAGATTGGGTTCAGCTTCGCGAGTTCCATCGGCACGGGGAGCAGAGGGACCAGGGTTGAAATCTAAACCCAAAGTCTTCTTATTCTGCTTCGCTGAGTTCTGGGCAAACTGGAAGTTGCGCTTAAACAGATTGTCATCACGACACCATAGCAGGGACGATGGGTCAGCATCCGCAGGCTGTGGTCCACGGACCATGCAGGGATAGAAGCCTTGTTCAATGGCTTCATCTCTGGTCCTGGGTTGAAGATTTTTGTAGAGGATGTCTCCCCAAGGTCGCTTAATGGCATTCTTTTCAGCATATTCCTTGGTCACAAATCTATATTTGAACCACTATTCTGCCCAATAGCGTCGAATCCATTGGATTCGCGTCTTGCGCTGATTGTAATCCTCTTCAGGATCTGTCTTGTACAGCTCTGAGAGGTCATTGGGCAGATATCTTGATGTTTCTCCTCGACGCTTTCTGCCACCCTTCCTTGTTGATTTTTCTGAAGCCATGAATTTTAATCTGAAAGGCTTCAATACGTTCAGAGGCTTCAAAGGTTTTCGCTTGCTGGACAAACAGGAACTGGCTTCGGGAGAATTTATGTGATGCTGTAAGAATTCTGCAAATGAATGCAGACTATGAGAACCAAGGGATTCTCCCACGGACATGTACCTGTGACAGCATTAAGGTGCGAGGGAAGGGGAATAGGTCATATGCATTCTCAGAAGATTTTGAAGATAAATCAGTTTAGAAGACATTGACCTCATCGTGCGAAGACATTCACTCATAGATAAGGAGTTGGTTTCAGATTTGTACGAATCCACGGATCAGTACAAGTGAGGAATCTAACTACTTTGTGAAGCATAAGTGAATATACTAGGCATGTTATGAGATGCAGTATGAAAGAGATCTAACTTGTGTGAATGGAAACTGCTTGTGGTAGAAAGTGATAAAGCTATAGGATCAAAGAGGCCATAAAAAGGAGGTTTTATTTACCACACGAAGAACTACTAGACAGAGTGGAAGAGGAGGCCGAGCAGTTCGATCATCCGTGCCCTAACTTGGCGACGGAGGACACCTATGGCGACAGCGGAGAAGGCGATGTCCGCGGTCGGCGTGAAGACGGCGTCGGAGAGGTTGCGGCAGT
This sequence comes from Triticum urartu, assembly GCF_003073215.2. Taxonomy (NCBI): domain Eukaryota; kingdom Viridiplantae; phylum Streptophyta; class Magnoliopsida; order Poales; family Poaceae; genus Triticum; species Triticum urartu. Next base: position 458,459,828 of record NC_053022.1, read on the forward strand.
GAAGCGCTTCGTCGCCGGCGTCATCGAGGGCTAGCGGTGGCGCTAGGGTTCGTGCGAGAGTGGAAGAAGAGATAATGACCGCTGTGAGGTGTGTATTTATAGGTACAGGGGTGACACTGCATTATTACACAGATGCCCCTGGCGATTCGCATCTTAGGAACACGTGGTCATCATGCAGCATATTGGGATTTGTTCCACGTCCCACGCACGCCTGGATTGTCGGGTGGTCGTTCCCACTTCTCCGGGTTTCAGGTGGAGGAATGAGCATTGAAAACGGACTTAATGGTTGTCTCTGTATCTTCTGCTGACAAGGACGCAGAGAAGACATTCGACAGTTTCAGTAGAATGCATATGATTTGGAGAGATAGAGTTTGAGATAGAAAGCATGGAGAGGTTAGGGTCCGATCACATTCACTTAGTTCAAAAGATTCAACAAGAAGACATAGCTATAAGTGAATGCTGTAGAGGACAGAACACTAGTATATATATATATATAATCAACATAGTGAAGATAATCATGAAGACATGTTGAGATTGAAGACAAACCAAATGTGAAGACATAGCAAATGTAATGCCATGAGTGAAACACTTCAAACATAACATTTGGTGGTGGCGTTACCCACCGTATAGGAAGTATTAGACCCAGACACGGCGCACAATTATCGTGGCGCTCCGAAGTCAAATTCCTCATTAATGTATTCACACTTAGAATGTATGTCTTCATTGAGTGAAGATATACTTTACTTCGTGTGTTGCACATCTAAGTCATCAATATGCATAGGTGTTAGGATGTGTGCCTGATCACAGGACATTTGAGGATTCCAAGATATTTAGCTCACACCGTAACTTGCAAAATCTCTTCTCATCCAAGGGCTTGGTGAAGATATCTGCCAATTGCTCTTCAGTGTTGACGTGTATGATATCAATATCTTTCTTCACAACATGATCTCTGAGAAACTGATGACGAATTTCAATGTGCTTTGTCTTCGAGTGCTGAACTGGGTTGTTGGCAATCTTGATGGCGCTTTCATTGTCGCAGTAGAGTGGCACTTGCTTCAGATGAATGCCATAGTCCTTGAGTGTTTGCTTCATCCACAGAAGCTGAGCGCAGCAAGATCCAGCAGCAATGTATTCAGATTCAGCAGTGGAGAGAGATACACAGTTCTGCTTCTTTGAAGACCAACATACAAGTGATCGTCCCAGAAAATGACATGTGCCTGATGTAGACTTGCGATCCACTTTGTCACCAGCATAATCAGCATCCGAGAATCCAACCAGATCAAACTCTGAGCCCTTTGGATACCATAATCCTAGAGTTGGGGTGTGAGCCAAATATCGAAGAATTCGCTTCACAGCTAAGTGATGCGACTCCTTTGGTGCCGCTTGAAATCGAGCACACATGCAAACACTAAGCATAATATCTGGCCTAGATGCACATAGATAAAGCAAAGAACCAATCATGGAGCAGTATACCTTTTGATCGAACTCTTTACCATTGTCGTCAGGACCCAGATGATGCTTGGCTGGCATTGGCGTCGTGAAGCCTTTGTAGTCTTGCATACCGAACTTCTTCAGACAATCTTTGAGATACTTCTCTTGAGATATGAAGATGCCGTTGCGTTGCTGTCGTATTTGGAGACCGAGGAAGAACTTCAGCTCTCCCATCATGGACATCTGATATTGCTCTTGCATCATATATCCAAACTCTTCACTGTACTTCTGATTGGTGCAGCCGAAGATAATGTCATCCACATATATTTGGCACACAAACAGTTCACCATCATATGTCTTCGTGAAGAGAGTGGGGTCTAGGGAACCAGGTATGAAGCCTTTGCTCTTCAGGAAGTATTTGAGTGTGTCATACCAGGCCCGAGGGGCTTGTTTGAGGCCATACAGTGCCTTGTTGAGCTTGTATACCATGTCAGGATGTTTTGGATCTTCAAAGCCAGGCGGTTGTGCAACATACACTTCTTCTTCAATCTTGCCATTGAGAAAGGCGCTCTTCACATCCATTTGATATAGAAGTATGTTGTGATGATTGGCATAGGCCAGCAGTATGCGTATGGCTTCAAGTCTAGCCACAGGAGCAAATGTTTCATCGAAGTCAATGCCTTCCACTTGAGTATATCCTTGAGCAACGAGACGAGCTTTGTTTCTGACAACTTGACCATGCTCATCTTGCTTGTTGCGGTATATCCATTTGGTGCCTATTATGTTGTGCTTCCGAGGATCAGGACGCTTAACCAGTTCCCATACATTATTCAGCTCAAACTGTTGAAGCTCTTCTTGCATAGCTTGAATCCATTCAGGTTCCATGAAGGCTTCTTCAACTTTCTTGGGTTCTGTTATTGAGACGAATGCGAAGTGCCCACAGAAATTTGCTAGCTGAGTTGCCCTTGAACGAGTGAGCGGACCAGGTGCATTGATGCTATCAATTATTCTCTCAATCTGCACTTCATTGGCAACACGAGGATGTACAGGGCGAAGGTTTTGCTCTTGCTGATCATTGTCATTGTTAGTGGGATTGTCTTCAGGCTGAGCATTGTCTTCAGGTTGATCAGGTGCGGAGATGATAAGTTCCTCTTCAGGTTGAGCTTCAGAGGGTATGATTTCTCCGGTTCCCATAAGCTTGATTGATTCGCTGGATGGAACTTCATCTAGCATATTTGGGAGGTGCTCTCTTTGTGAACCGTTAGTCTCATCAAACCGCACATCCACTGTTTCAACCACTTTATAATGAAAGAGATTGAAGACTCTGTAGGAGTGCGAATCCTTTCCATATCCAAGCATAAAACCCTCATGTGCTTTTGGTGCAAATTTTGAAGTGTGATGTGGATCCTTGATCCAGCACCTGGCACCAAATACTCTGAAGTAACTGACATTTGGCTTCTTGCCAGTAAGGAGCTCATAAGATGTCTTGTTCAGAAGCTTGTGAAGATAAACACGATTGATTGTATGCCATGCAGTATCAATGGCTTTAGGCCAGAATTTTCTTGGAGTCTTGTATTCATCAAGCATTGTTCAGGCCATCTCAATGAGTGTTCTGTTCTTGCGTTCGACGATGCCATTCTGCTGTGGCGTGTATGGGGTTGAGAATTCATGTGTGATGCCCAAGGTATCAAGATATGTATCAAGGCCAGTAATCTTGAATTCAGTGCCATTGTCACTTCTGATGTGCTTTATCTTGGCGCCATAGTTGTTGTTCATTGCTCGATTGGCGAAGCGTCTGAAGACATCCTGCACTTCAGTCTTGTAGAGGATTATGTGCACCCAAGTATATCTAGAATAATCATCAACAATAACAAAGCCATAGAGGCAAGCAGTAGTAGTAAGAGTTGAGTAATGAGTGGGACCGAAAAGATCCATGTGGAGCAGTTCGAAGGGTCGAGTGGTTGTCATGATTGTCTTCAAGGGATGTTTGGCCCTCGTCATCTTCCCTGCTTCACAGGCACCGCATAAGTGATCTTTCTTGAACTTGACGCCCTCGATGCCTATGACATGCTTCTTCTTTGCAAGGGTGTGGAGGTTCCTCATGCCAGCATGCCCTAGCCTCTGATGCCAGAGCCAGCATTCTGAAGCCTTTGCTAGAAGACATACGGCAAGCTGTGGTCCTGCCGAAAAATCTACCATGTACAAATCATCTTTCCGATACCCTTCAAACACTAGAGACTTGTCAGATTCCATTAGTACAAGGCAGCGATATTTTCCAAATATTACGATCATGTTCAAATCGCAAAGCATTGAGACAGACATTAAGTTGAAGCCAAGGGATTCAACAAGCATGACTTTATCCATGTGTTGATCCTTTGAGATTGCAACTCTACCTAGACCCAATACCTTACTTTTACCAGTGTCAGCAAATGTGATGTGACTCTTGTCGGATGGACGTAAGGTTGAGTCCATAAGAAGGCTTCGTTTGCCAGTCATGTGGTTGGTACACCCACTATCAATAATCCATTCTGAAGACGCTGGTGTCGTACCCTACAGTGCAGTTAGGGGGATAGGCTTCACGGAAAGAATTGTGAAGCAAAAACATTTGACGAACCAGTGAGTTATGAAAGCTTAGATCCAGATTAGGACTGATAGGGAGAGTAGCAAGCGATTCAGGAACGAAGTACATAGTAAGACCATTCGGGCATTTGATCTTGCGCCCTACAAGATGTTTAAGGTCCCCAACAATAGCGTCAGACGATTTTGGTTTTCTGCTGAAGACCTTTCCCTACAAAAGAGAGTTAAGCTTTCTTAGCCACCCACATCTTCAAGGGTGGCTTAGAAGCAATAAGTCTAAGTGCAGCATATGAGAACTTTTGCTTTGGAGCCCTAGCAAAAAGTTTTGCAGGCGGACAATAGTACTCATAAGAATAAGCAGAATAGTTCTTGGTCTTATGAACATGGCGGTTTGATGAACCGTGCTCATATTCATAGGTCTGAGTATGGTTTCCCTGCAAAACATTTGCGTTAGTGCAACTCAGGTGAGTCCTCTATCTGTATGAAGCCTTTGGACTGTATGAAGCCTGTGGCCTGAGGTTTGTCTTCTTCATGTGTGGTGTCATGATGACATTCACAGGAAGATTCTCCAGACACCTTTTCGGAACCCAGATCTTCTTCATAGGCGGTCCATTCCAGCAGTTAGTACCAATGTACCTGGCAAACACTTCACCATTCTGATTCTTAAACAGTTTATAGTTTGCATCAAAGGATTCATCAATGACAATGGGATTTGCACAGGAGAAGCCAGATAGATTGGATAGTTCTGCTGAAGATTCCTTTGCAGCAACCCATGTGGTTTTGGGGTACTGCTCAGGTTTCCAGTAAGAGCCATCAGCATTCATTTTCCTTATGAACCCAACACCCTCTTTCCTCGGGTTTTGGTTCAAGATCTGCTTTTTGAGGACATCACATAGTGTCCGATGACCTTTAAGACTTTTGTACATCCCTGTTTCAAGCAATGTCTTCAACCTAGCATTCTCATCAGCAATAGCAGTGGAATCCTCAGCAGAGGGGTTAGTTCCCACATCAACAGTTGAAGATATTGCAACAGTAGCAGCAGTAGAACATTCAGCAACAGTAGTAGCATTATCACGCTCTATGCACTTAAGACATGGTGGTTCAAATCCTTCCTGAGCAGAACTGATCTGTTTGGAGTGAAATGACTCATTTTCCTTTTGAAGATCTTCATGAGCCGCTCTCAATTTCTCAAGATCTTGCTTCCTTTGAAGATAATCATAGGAAAGCTTTTCATGAGTTGTTGAGAGCGTTTCATGACGACTTTCAAGTTCCTCATACTTAACGTGAAGATTTTTTATGTTTTCAATTAAGGACTCAGAACGAGTCATTTCAGCGCCTAACAGATCATCGCTTTTGTCTAACGGTTTTTGAATATGTTCCATGGCTTTTTGTTGTTCAGTTGCAATTTTAGCAAGTGTTTTGTAGATGGGTTTTGAACCACAATCAGAGTCGTCGTCACTAGATGTTTGATAGTGAGTAGTGCGTGTGTTTACCTTGGCACCGCGTGCTATGAAGCAGTAGGTAGGATTGGAGTAGTCCTTGTCATTTGCATTAGTGTCGGTGATGAAGTCATTGTCTTCAGTGTTGAAGATGGACTTGGCAACGTATGCTGTAGCCAGACTTGCGACGCCAGAATCGGACTCCTCCTTAGACTCCACCTCCGCCTCCTCAGAAGCGGACTCCTCCTCTGAATCCATTTCCTTGCCAACAAACGCACGTGCCTTGCCAGATGAGCTCTTCTTGTGCGATGAAGACTTTGAAGAGGACTTGGAAGAAGACTTTGAGTATTTCTTCTTCTTCTTGTCATCAGAGTCATATTCCTTGCTCTTCTTCTTCTTTTTGTTCTCATTGTCCCACTGTGGACACTCAGAGATGAAGTGGCCAGGTTTCTTGCACTTGTGACATGTTTTCTTCTTGTATTCATGAGCAGAAGCTTCATCATTCCTTGAGCTTGATCGGGAAGACTTTCTGAAGCCTTTCTTCTTGGTGAATTTTTGGAACTTCTTCACAAGCATAGCAAGTTCCCTTCCAATGTCTTCAGGATCATCAGAACTACTGTCAGATTCTTCTTCAGATGAGGAGACAGCTTTTGCCTTCAAGGCACGAGTTCGCCCATAGTTTGGACCGTAGATATCTCTTTTCTCAGAAAGCTGAAACTCATGTGTGTTGAGCCTCTCAAGTATGTCAGACGGATCGAGTGTCTTGAAATCAGGACGTTCTTGAATCATCAGGGCTAGGGTGTCAAACGAACTGTCAAGTGATCTTAGTAGTGTCTTGACGACTTCATGCTTGGTGATCTCAGTAGCGCCAAGGGCTTGAAGCTCATTCGTGATGTCAGTGAGTCGATCAAATGTGAGCTGGACATTCTCATTGTCATTTCTCTTGAAGCCGTTGAAGAGGTTGCGAAGGACACTGATTCTCTGATCTCTCTGGGTTGAGACGCCTTCGTTGACCTTGGAGAGCCACTCCCAGACTAGCTTAGATGTTTCCAAAGCACTCACGCGGCCATACTGTCCTTTGGTCAGATGACCACAGATGATATTCTTGGCAGTAGAGTCCAGTTGAACGAACTTCTTGACGTCAGCAGCAGTGACACCTTCTCCAGCCTTGGGAACACCATTCTTGACGACATACCATAGGTCGACGTCAATGGCTTCAAGATGCATGCGCATCTTATTCTTCCAGTAGGGATATTCAGTTCCATCGAAGACGGGGCACGCAGCGGAGACTTTGATTATCCCTGCAGTCGACATAGCTAAAACTCCAGGTGGTTAAACCGAATCACACAGAACAAGGGAGTACCTTGCTCTGATACCAATTGAAAGTGCGTTATATCGACTAGAGGGGGGGTGAATAGGCGATTTTTATGAAAGTCTTCAAAACGTGGAAGTTATTAAGACAAACGACAGAAATAAACCTATTACCCTGCAGCGGAAGGTAGACTACACTAGGCAAGCCATAGTCAAGTATTCAATAGAGTGAAAGCACAATGAGTAATAGCAGCAATGTAGTAAGGATCAGGAAGGAAGATATTATGAAGCCAAACAGAACACGCAGTCACTCAGTGAAGATACAAGATAGTGCAATCATACAATGACTTCACAAGGAGTAACAGTACGTAAAGAGAAGGGAAGGATGAAACCAGTGACTCATTGAAGACAATGATGTGTTGGACCAATTCCAATTGCTGTGACAACTGTACGTCTGGTTAGGGCGGCTAGGTATTTAAACCTGAGGACACACAGTCCCGGACACCCAGTCCTGAACACGCAGCTCAGGACACCCAATCCTCACCGTATTCCCCTTGAGCTAAGGTCACACAGACCTCGTCCAATCACTCTGGTAAGTCTTCAAGGTAGACTCCCAAACCTTCACAGACTTTGTTCACCGGCAATCCACAATGTCTCTTGGATGCTCAGAACGCGACGCCTAACCGACTGGAGGATTCACAGTCCTCAAGTGTAATAAGTCTTTAGATCACACAGACAAGAAGACTTAAGTGATGCCTAATTCTCTTTGGCTCTGGGTGGTTAGGGCTTTATCCTCGCAAGGAATTCTCTCTCAAAGGCTTCGAAGTGGGTTGCTCTCAAACGACAAAAGCCGTATACTAACTCTGAGCAGCCAACCGTTTTTGGTTGTAGGGGGTGGGCTATTTATAGCCACTAGGCAACCCGACCTGATTTGTCCGAAATGACCCTGGGTCACTAAGGAACTGACACGTGTTCCAACGGTCAGATTTCAAACTCACACGGCAACTTTACTTCGGCTACAAGCAAAGCTGACTTGTCCGACTCTGGACAAGATTCGCTCTCATAGTCTTCACTCGAAGACATAGGTTTTGTTTAAGCATCACTTTAGTCATTCTGACTGGTTCTCTTGGACCCCACTTAACAGTACGGTGGTTCCTATGAGTCAACAAAGAAGAAGAAAAAGAACTACGAAAGATCTAAGTCTTTGAGCTCCATAGGCTTCATGCGATGTCTTCTCTTGTCATAGTCTTCAATGTGAATATCTTCATATACCACCTTTGACTTCAATGTCTTCATATATTTTTAGGGGTCAACTCTGGTAGGAAAACCGAATCAATGAGGGACTTCTACCCGTGTTATCCTGCAATTCTCACAAACACATTAGTCCCTCAACTAGGTTTGTCGTCAATACTCCAAAACCAACTAGGGGTGGCACTAGATGCACTTATAGATGCCTATATAATGATCACTGCCTGGATATCGTCATGATTATTTGAAGTTCCATTAATTGCCCAATAGTAATTTGTTCACCCACCGTTTGCTATTTTTCTCGAGAGAAGCCACTAGTGAAACCTACGGCCCCCGGTTCTCTTTCTCATATATTTGCCTTTGCGATCTACTTTTCCTTTGCATTTATTTTCAGATCTGTTAAACCAAAAATACAAAAATATCTTGCTGCAATTTATTCTTATTTATTTTATTTGACTTCGATCTATCAATCTACTACAATTTTATCTCACGTCTGTTTGCCTATCTTGAGGCGCCGTACCCGAAAAGGATTGACAACCCCTTTAACATGCTGGGTTGCGAGGATTTGTTATCTGTGTGCAGGGGCTGTTTACATTGTGTTGTTTGATTCTCCTACTGGTTCAATAACCTTGGTTTCATATCTGAGGGAAATACCTACCGCTATTGTGCTGCATCATCCCTTCCTCTTTGGGGAAATACCGACGTAGCTTCAAGAGACATCATGCCGCATTCAAATTCGATTCAACTAAAATAGGAGAAACAGACACCCGCCAGCCACCTTTATGCAAAACTAGTTGCATGTCTGTCGGTGGAACCGGTCTCGTGTACGTGAACATGTAAGGTTGGTCCGGGCCGCTTCATCTTACAATACCGCCGAATCAAAACAAGACGTTGGTGGTAAGCAGTATGACCATCACCGCTCACAACTCTTTGTGTTCTACTCGTGCATATCAACTACGCATAGACCTGGTTCGGATGCCACTGTTGATAAATGTTGCATTGAGAACAAAAATTTTGTACTCACACGCAAGATCTATCCATGGAGATGCATAATACGTCTCCAACGTATCTATAATTATGAAGTATTCATGCTATTATATTATCCATCTTAGATGTTTTATATGCATTTATTTGCTATTTTATATAATTTTTGGGACTAACCTATTAACCTAGAGCCCAGTGTCAATTTATGTTTTTTTTCTTGTTTTTGAGTTTTACAGAAAAGGAATACCAAATGGAGTCCAATTGATGTGCCAATTTTTGACAATTTTTTATGGACCAAAAGAAGCCCCCGGAGTAAAAGAGTTGGGCTAGAAGAGTCTCGGGCTGTCCACGAGGGTGGGGGCGCGCTCTACCCCCTGGGCGTGGGCCCCTATCTTGTGGACGATTTGGAGACCCCCCTGACGTGAAACTGACGCCAAAAATCCTATAAATACAGAAACCCCCAGAAAATAACCTAGATCGGAAGTTCCGTCGCCGCAAGCCTCTGTAGCCATGAGAAATCAATCTAGGCCCTCTCTGGCACCCTGCCGGAGGGGGCCATCATCACCGGAGGCGATGGAGGAGGATCCCGGAGGGGCCATCATCACCATGAAGGCCAAAGACCAGAGGGAGAACCTCTCCCCATCCAGGGGGAGGCCATGGAGGAGGAAGCACAATGGGGAGAACCTCTCCTCCTCTCTCTCGGTGGCACTAGAGTGCCATCGAGAGGGGATTCATCGTCGCGGTGATCGTCTTCATCAACATCACCGTCATCCTCACCATCCTCATCTCTTTTACGTGGTACACTCTCCCACACCCCGTTGTAATCCCTGCTTGAACATGGTGCTTTATGCCACATATTATGATCCAATGATGCGTTGCCATCCTATGATGTTTTGAGTAGATATCCTTTGTCTTTGGGTTGATTGACGATCTAGATTGGTATGAGTTGTATGTTTTATTTTGGTGTTGTCCTATTGTGCCCTCCGTGTCGCGCAAGCATGAGGGATTCCTGTTGTAGGGTGTTGCAATACGTTCATGATTCACTTATAGTGGTTTGTTGCTTGAGTGACAGAAGCATAAATCCGAGTAAAGGGGTTGTTGCGTATGGGAAAAAGGGGACTTGATGCTTTAATGCTATGGTTGGGTTTTACCTTAATGATCTTTAGTAGTTACGGATGCTTTCTAGAGTTCCAATCATAAGTGCATATGATCCAAGAAGAGAAAGTATGTTAGATTATGCCTCTCCCCCATATGAAATTGCAATGATGACTATCGGTTTTGTTAACAATTGCCTAGGACAATTCCGCACACCGACCCATCATTATTCCACACTCGCTATTTATAATATTTAGTAATATATTCTAACTTTATCATAACAACACCTACTTTTATATCTTAGCTCTCCGATATCTTAGCTCTTCTAACTTTATAATATTTAGTAATATATTCTAGTTGGAAGCAAACGTTCGGTGTACGTAGAGTCGTATCAGTGGCAGATAGGGCTTGAGAGAATATTGATCTTACCTTTATCTCCTTGTGGGTTCGACACTCCATACTTATCACTTCCACCTTTGGGAATTGCTACGATGATTCCCTGCACTTGGGGACTATCAAGCTCTTTTCTGGCACCGTTGCCGGGGAGCAATAGCGTGGGGTTGATATTCTTGTGTATGCTTGTTTGCTTCCTTCACTAAGTAGATTTTGTTTTTCCTTTTTTGTTTCTGTTTAGTTGTGGGTGAAACATACAATTTTTTTAAAAGAATGAAAATACCAACAAAATTTTTTACTTGCCTCTCATACCTAAAAAGTCTTTTCAATAAGAGAAGTGATTGGAAGGTTATGCATTGGAGAAATGAGGGTCGACCTTGAACACTTGTGTTCATGCTCATGGAAACAATGTAAAAAAATTCATGGAAGCTTCTCTGAAAATAATTATCCCATTGTATATATCCATTGTATTATAAAAATGATGTGCCAAGCCTTGGTTTTAGGATGATTAGATTGCTTGTTTACTTTGTGCAGTACAAAAACAGAAACTTTGGCTGTAGCGCGTGATTTTACATTTTTTACTCGAAAGTTAAATGGGTCTGAAACTTTTTGCACATTACTTCTGTATAAATTGTTTAAATTGTCATATTTTTTAGAGTTTTTTGGAGTTACAGAAGTTTACTAAACTTCCAGATTACTACAAACTGTCCTGTTTTTGACAGATTCTGTTTTCTATGAGTTGTTCGCTTATTTTGATAAATCTATGGGTAGTATCAGGGGGGTATGAACCATGGTGAAGTTGGAGTACAGTAGATATAGTTCTAATATGAAATTGGAATAAGTTTGCAACAGTACCTAAAGGTAGTGATTTGCTTTATTACACTAACGGGTCTCACAAAGTTTTTGTTAAAGTTTTGTGTGGATGAAGTGTTCGAAGATCGAGGAGCTATCAATATGAGAAGAATAAAGAGAGGCAAGAGCTCAAGCTTGGGGATGCCCAAGGCACCCCAAGTAAATATTTCAAGGATACTCAAGCATCTAAGCTTGGGGATGCCCCGGTTGGCATCCCATCCTTCTTCTTCAACAATTATCGGTATACCTCGGTTTTTGTTTTGTTCACATAATTTGTGTCCTTTGTGTTTTTTGTTTTTCCTTTAAGAACCATGCTAGTATGAGATAGCCCTTTATTGATTTATATAATACTTCATGTGCTTCACTTATATCTTTTAAGTATGATCTTATAGAATTGCTCTTTGTGCTTCACTTAAATCTTTTGAGTATGGTTTTATAGAATGCTTCGTGTGCTTCACTTATATATTTTGAGCTTGGATATTGGTTAGTCTATATTAATTGTATAATGCTCCATGAACTTCACTTATATCTTTTGGAGTATGAATAATACTATCATCTAAAGTGGATTCAAAAGAAGTTTGCTCCCACTATTCCGAATGAGGAGAATTTTGCTTATGTGGAGAGTAGTAAAATTTCTATGCTCGTAGATCATGAAAAGAATGCTTTATGTGATGGTTATGTTGCTGAACTCATTCAGGATGCTACTGAAAATTATTATGAGGGAGGAATACATGATTGTAGGAGTTGCAATTGAAGGAAATATGCCCTAGAGGCAATAATAAAGTTATTATTTATTTCCTTATTTCATGATAAATGTTTATTATTCATGCTAGAATTGTATTAACCGGAAACATGATACATGTGTGAATACATAGACAAACAGAGTGTCACTAGTATGCCTCTACTTGACTAGCTCGTTGATCAAATATGGTTAAGTTTCCTAACCATAGACATGAGTTGTCATTTGATTAATGGGATCACATCATTAGGAGAATGATGTGATTGACTTGACCCATTCCGTTAGCTTAGCACTTGATCGTTTAGTTTGTTGCTATTGCTTTCTTCATGACTTATACATGTTCCTATGACTATGAGATTATGCAACTCCCGTTTACTGGAGGAACATTTTGTGTGCCACCAAACGTCACAACATAACTGGGTGATTATAAAGGTGCTCTATAGGTGCTCCAAAGGTACTTGTTGGGTTGGCGTATTTCGAGATTAGGATTTGTCACTCCGATTGTCGGAGAGGTATCTCTGGGCCCACTCGGTAATGCACATCACTATAAGCCTTGCAAGCATTGCAACTAATGAGTTAGTTGCGGGATGATGCATTACGGAACGAGTAAAGAGACTTGCCGGTAACGAGATTGAACTAGGTATTGAGATACCGACGATCGAATCTCGGGCAAGTAACATACCGATGACAAAGGGAACACCATATGTTGTTATGCGGTCTGACCGATAAAGATCTTCGTAGAATATGTAGGAGCCAATATGGGCATCCAGGTCCTGCTATTGGTTATTGACCAGAGAGGTGTCTCGGTCATGTCTACATAGTTCTCGAACCCATAGGGTCCGCACGCTTAACGTTCGTTGACGATATAGTACTATGAGTTATGTATGTTGGTGACCGAATGTTGTTCGGAGTTCCGGATAAGAGCACGGACATGACGAGGAACTCCGGAATGGTCCAGAGATAAAGATTGTTATATGGGATAATAGTGTTTGGACTCCGGAAGGGTTCCAGAATTCACCGGAAGGGGTTCCGGATGTTTCCCGGAATGTTTGGGTACGAGAACACTTTATTTGGGACAAAGGGGAAAGCCCACAAGGTTTTTGGAAAGCGCAAAAGGAAGTTTTGCGAAGTCCAGGGGCCAGACGCCCGGGAGTCCGAGAAGGACTCTTGCCTTTCGGGTGAAACCGACTTTGTGGAGGCTTTTACTCCAAGTTTCGACCCCAAGGCTCAACATATAAATAGAGGGGTAGGGCTAGCACCCAAGACACATCAAGAAACACCAAGCCATGTGTCGGCTACCCCGTCCCCTCTAGTTTATCCTCCGTCATAGTTTTCGTAGTTCTTAGGCGAAGCCCTGTGGAGATTGTTCTTCACCAACACCGTCACCACGTCGCCGTGCTGCCGGAACTCATCTACTACTTCGCCCCTCTTGCTGGATCGAGAAGGCGAGGTCGTCACCAAGCCAAACGTGTGCAGAACTCGGAGGTGTCGTGCTTTCGGTACTTGGATTGGTCGGATCGTGAAGACGTACGACTACATCAACCGCGTTGATATAACGCTTCTGTGAACGTTCTACAACGGTACGTAGACAACACTCTCCCCTCTCGTTGCTATGCATCACCATGATCCTGCGTGTGCATAGGATTTTTTTGAAATTACTACGTTCCCTAACAACAATAATATCAAGTTTCCTCTCTATGTGCTTAAAGTTTTGAAGTTATACTTGTTTTGCCTTCCTATGCTAGTTGATTCTTGTTCCCATAAATTATGTTCTCACAAAATCCCTAGGCATAGGAAGTGGGTCAGGTTTAAATGTGCTAGTCATATTCTTCATGATGCTCTCTCTATGTTTCAATTCTTATCTTTTACGTGAGCATCATTGAAATCATCATGCCTAGCTAAAAGGCATTAAAGAAAAGTGCTTGTTGGGAGACAACCCAATATTTACCCTTACTATTTTTGTGTGTTCTCATGATTAAGCTACTGTATTAATCATGTATTATGGCTTTCGTTTCAATAAAGTGCCAAGTAAGATCTTTGGGAAGACTTGGATGAAAGTTAATGTGATCTTGCTGTAAAAAACAGAAACTTTGCGCTCACGAGATTAGCTGTCATTTTTTTTATAGAAGAGTGTGATTGAGTTGATTCTTTTTTCAGAAGATTAATAGACAAATTCCTCACGTCCACCAATTTATTTCAGAATTTTTGGAGTAGAATAAGTATGGTTGGTGTTCAGATCATTACAGACTGTTCTGTTTCTGACAGATTCTGACTGTTCTGTTCAGATCATTACAGACTGTTCTGTTTCTGACAGATTCTGTCTGTTCTGTTTAGATCATTACAGGCTGTTCTGTTTCTGACAGATTCTGTTTCTATGGCTTATATTTCTCAATATAAATTGTAGAAATGATATGGTACAGTAGGCATTGTGTGAGTGAAGAAAATATGTCCTAGAGGCAATAATAAAGTTGTTATTTATATTTCCTTATATCATGATAAATGTTTATTTTTCATGCTAGAATTGTATTAACCGGAAACTTAGTACATGTGTGAATAGATAGACAAACAGAGTGTCACTAGTTTGCCTCTATTTGACTAGCTCATTGAATCAATGATGGATATGTTTCCTAACCCTAGACATGAGTTGTCATTTGATTAACAGGATCACATCATTAGAGAATGATGTGATTGACTTGACCTATCCGCTAGCTTAGCACAATGATCATTTAGTTTGTTGTTGTTGCTTTCTGCATAAGTATACATGTTCCTATGACTATGAGATCATGCAACTCCCAAATACCAGAGGAACACTTTGTGTGCTACCAAACGTCACAACGTAACTGGGTGATCATAAAGGTCCTCTACAGGTGTCTTCGATGGTGTTTGTTGAGTTGGCATGGATCAAGATTGGGATTTGTCACTCCGATTGTCGGAGAGGTATCTCTGGGCCCTCTCGGTATTGTACATCACTATAAACCTTGCAAGCAATGTAGCTAATGAGTTAGTTACGGGATGTAGCATTATAGAATGAGTAAAGAGACTTTCCGGTAACGAGATTGAACTAGGTATTGAGATACCGACGATCGAATCTTGGGCAAAGTAAACATACCGATGACAAAGGGAACAACGTATATCGTTATGCGGTCTGACCGATAAAGATCTTCGTAGAATATGTAGGAACCAATATGAGCATCCAGGTTCCGCTATTGGTTATTGACCGGAGACATGTCTCGGTCATGTCTACATAGTTCTCGAACCCGTAGGGTCCGCACGCTTAACGTTCGATGACGATCGATATTTTGAGTTTATGTGTTTTGATGTACCGAAGGTAGTTCAGAGTCCCGGATTTGATCATGGACATGACGAGGAGTCTCGAAATGGCCGAGACATAAAGATTGATATATTGGATGACTATGTTTGGACATCGGAAGTGTTCCGAGTGAAGTTCGGGCATATACCAAAGTACCGGGGGGTTACCGAAACCCCCCGGGGAGTTTAATGGGCCTTATGGGCCTTAGTGGAAAGATAGGAGGGGCTTCCAGGACAGGCCGCGCGCCTCCTTCCCCTCTGGTCCGAATTGAACTAGGAAGGGGGGCGGCGCCCCCCTTTCCTTCTCCCTCTTGCCTCCTTCCTTCTCCTACTCCTACAACATGGAAAGGGGGGGGAATCCTACTCCCGGTGGGAGTAGGACTCCCCATGGGGCGCGCCATAGGAGGGCCGGCCCTCCCCTCCTCCACTCCTTTATATACGGGGGAGGGGCACCCCATAGACGCACAAGTTGATCATTGATCTCTTAGCCGTGTGTGGTGCCCCCTCCCCCATAATCCACATCGGCCATATCGTAGCGGTGCTTAGGCGAAGCCCTATTCCGATAGCATCATCTTCACTGTCATCACACCTCATGCCGACGAAGCTCTCCCTCGACACTCTGCTGGATCGTGAGTTCGTGGGACGTCACCAAGCCGAACATGTGCAGATCGCGGAGGTGCCATACTTTCGGTACTAGGATCGGTCGATCGTGAAGACGTACAACTACATCAACCGCATCGTCATAATGCTTCTGCTACGGTCTACGAGGGTACCAGGACAACACTCTCCCATCTTGTTGCTATGCATCACCATGATCTTGCGTGGGCGTAGGAATTTTTTTGAAATGACTGTGTTCCCCAATAGTGGTATCAGATCTAGGTTTATGCGTAGATGTTATATGCACGAGTAGAACACAAAGGAGTTGTGGGCGTGGGTATATACATATTGCTTGCCGTCACTAGTTGATTCTTGATTCAGCGGCATTGTTGGATGAAGCGGCCTAGACCGACATTACGCATACGCTTACGCGAGACTGGTTCTACCGATGTGCTTCGCACACAGGTGGCTAGTGGGTGTCTGTTTCTCTAGCTTTAGTTGAATCGAATTCAATGAACATGGTTCTTTCTGAAGATCAAAAAGCAATCACTATACCGCGTTGTGGTTTTTGATGCGTAGGTAAGAACGGTTCTTGCTTAGCCCGTAGCAGCCACGTAAAACTTACAACAACAAACTAGAGAATGTTTAACTTGTTTTTGCAGGGCATATTGTGATGTGATATGGTCAAGACATGATGCTAAATTTTATTGTATGAGATGACCATATTTTGTAACACAGTTATCAGCAACTGGCAAGAGCCATATGGTTGTCGCTTTATTGTATGAAATGCAATCGCCATGTAATTGCTTTACTTTATCACTAAGCGGTAGCGATAGTCATAGAAGCAATAGTTGGTGAGACGAGAATGATGCTTCGATGGAGATCAAGGTGTCAAGCCGGTGACGATGGTGATCATGACGGTGCTTTGGAGATGGAGATGAAAGGCACGAGATGATGATGGCCATATCATATCACTTATATTGATTGCATGTGATGTTTGTCCTTTATGCATCTTATTTTTCTTAGTTCGATGGTAGCATTATAAGATGATCTCTCACTAAATTTCAAGGTATAAGTGTTCTCCCTGAGTATGCACTGTTGCTACAGTTCATCGTGCCGAGACACCACGTGATGATCGGGTGTGATAAGCTCTATGTTCACATACAATGGGTGCAAGCCAGTTTTGCACACGCGGAATACTCTGGTTAAACTTGACGAGCCTAGCATATGCAGATATGGCCTCGGAACACTGGAGACCGAAAGGTCGAGCGTGAATCATATAGTAGATATGATCAACATAGTGATGTTCACCATTGAAAACTACTCCATCTCACAAGATGATCGGACATGGTTTAGTTGATATGGATCACGTGATCACTTAGATGATTAGAGAGATGTCTATCTAAGTGGGAGTTCTTAAGTAATTTGATTAATTGAACTTTAATTTATCATGAACTTAGTACCTGATAGTATTTTGCATGTCTATGTTGTTGTAGATAGATGGCCCGTGTTGTTGTTCCGTTGAATTTTAATGCGTTCCTAGAGAAAGCTAAGTTGAAAGATGATGGTAGCAACTACACGGACTGGGTCCGTAACTTGAGTATTATCCTCATTGCTGCACGGAAGAATTACGTCCTCGAAGCACCGCTAGGTGACAAACCCACTGCAGGAGCAACGCCAGATGTTATGAACACCTGGCAGAGCAAAGCTGATGACTACTCGATAGTTCAGTGTGCCATGCTTTATGGCTTAGAACCGGGACTTCAGCAACGTTTTGAATGTCATGGAGCATATGAGATGTTCCAGGAGTTGAAGTTAATATTTCAAGCAAATGCCCGGATTGAGAGATATGAAGTCTCCAATAAGTTCTACAGCTGCAAGATGGAGGAGAATAGTTCTGTCAATGAACATATACTCAGAATGCCTGGGTACCACAACCACTTCACTCAGCTGGGATTTAATCTTCCTGATGATAGTGTCATTGACAGAGTTCTTCAATCACTGCCACCAAGCTACAAGAGCTTCGTGATGAACTATAATATACAAGGGATGGATAAGATGCTTCCTGAGCTCTTCGCAATGGTAAAGGCCACGGAGGTAGAAATCAAGAAGGAGCATCAAGTGTTGATGGTCAACAAGACCACCAGTTTCAAGAAAAAGGGTAAAGGGAAGAAGGGGAACTTCAAGAATAACAGCAAGCCAGTTGCTGCTCAAGTGAAGAAACCCAAGTCTGGACCTAAGCCTGAGACTGAGTGCTTCTATTGCAAAGGAACTGGTCACTGGAAGCGGAACTGCCCCAAGTATTTGATGAGGACATCAATACCATTGTTACACCCACAGCCCCTACTGTTACATATACTGGACCAATTACTAGAGCTCGCGCACGCCAATTAAATTACCAAGTACTTTCGTTTCTTGGTAATGATTCTAATGTTCATGAGATTATGATGCTGCCTAAATTGGATACATTTGTTTTGCTTACAAATGAAGGGCCTAGCTTGGAGAAGGATGAACATTGGAGCAAGAACACGCATGGAGTTGATGGCATGCGCAAGGGGATCAAGAACGGAGTTACAAGTGATGATTTCAGGATTTTGAAGCCGCCATAAGGAGTGCATGAAGCCTTGGACGAAATATACAAGATGCCACTTCATAATATTCGTCCATAGGCTATTCTAGGTGCTGCGTCACCTTATTAATGGGCCAGCCCATGTAATTTCGAAATACTTAAGTATAGGCTATTTTTAGAGTCGGTATGTGTGGGGAAACAAGAGTTAGGGTTGGTTTCGGACCCCACCCTCAAGGGCCACGAAATTCCCCCCTCTTCCTCCATATATACAGCCCTTAGGGCGTCGTTTAGACTTTGGGTTTTGTTTAGATTAAAAGTTCGCCATAGCTGCAACTTCGCGTACTTCGTTTGTGTCCAACGACCAGACCAAGACGTCACAGAACCCCACCTTGATCAATAAAGCTTTCATCTTATATTCGCAATATCCCGATTGCAATCTCAGTTTCTTGCTTGTTCTTCGTTTGCTCGCAGGAAATAGACCCTCGTGGTCAGGTTGATCGTGCTCCGGCGTGGTCAATAACCCTCGGAAGTTGGTTTAGCGATTGCTAAGGCGCGACGTCTCGCACGTTCATAGTCGGACCGTCAAGGTCGACTCCCACAGAAAACGATAGCCACCATCTCATCGAAACATCGGGACACCTTAGCCTCTATCAAGTGGTATCAGATTTCCAGGTTGCTCGGTGAGATTTTATAGTTTTTCGTAGATTAGATCGAGTCTGTTCTTCATACCTACAGTACACGAAAAAGCCACAAAAAAAATTAGGGTTAGTTCATCATATCCGAACCAATCTGAGCCTTTGCATAATCTTTTTAGGGTTTTTGCTTTGTTGAATTTGCGGTTGCATCGTCGTGTCAAGTTGCTGGTCTTAGAGTCTAGTCTTTTAGAGTTTTGAGTTCTGGTCATAAGTTGTCACGCCGCTGCCGCACCATCATCATCGCCCATCTACCACTTTTGCTTATCCGCCACCGCTCTGAATCCATATCCATATACCACCACCAATCCGTATCCATATACCACCACCAATCTCTATCCATATACCACCACCGCTACCATATACCACCACCGCTGCCATATACCACAACCATATATCCACCACCAATCCGAGTTCTTCTCATATTAGGTTTGTTCTTGAGATCAATCTAAATTCCGATTCGTGTTTCCTTGCCTGCGTAGGTCTCAGGAAAAAAAGAGTCTGGAGACCCCCGGGCAGTTTTTAGGCCAAAATTTTCATGGGCAAATTTTTTTCCCTATCCTATTTTTAGGCTTTTCTGAGTCTTTTGAGCCACGTGCCATCATAGTGATTTTTTGTCGCACTTGTTCATCGTCGCTGCCCTGATTTCCGAAAAAAAGTGAAAAAAAAATTCGTGCCCATCCTATCAGTTTGACGAGGGAAGAGTTTTGAGACACTCGCCATTATAGTGATTTTTCACAAAAAAAAAGAGGAGCGCAAAAAAAATAGCGAAAAAAAGAGAGTTCCAGAGTGTGCTTTTCCCTTATTTACGTGCAGCGCCGTGATTTTGTTAGTGTTCTAGGCTCGCGTCTCTAGCACGGTCTAGCCTAGGACCACCACAGTACCGTCGTTGAGCGTTTATTCAACTTTGCATCTCTGAATTGATTATTGCTGACCCTTTTTGCTACCATACTATAAGCCTTCCCAGCTCCACATACATCTACGTCGTGCGTTTGACTCTCCCTGGCAATCGCTCTATCCAAGCTTTTGAGAGTTTTGACTACAACGGTTGCCGATCACCGCCTGCTGCTGGGTAAGAACTGGTAAGAATTTGAGATTTGCTTGACGGATTTGTGACACCCGCCACCACCACCACTTGTTAGTAGTCTGTAGGATCATATTCTTGTGTGTTTCTATTGCTGCTAACCATGCCAGGATCACAAGCCGATGAGACTGACTGGGAGAACTTGATGAACAAGGAGCTTCATGATACGTTTCAGCAAATGATGAGTGGACAGGTGCAAGATGTGATAAACAGATTTGAAGAGGCCATGGAGAAGATAGATGGCATGGAGAAGACGTTTGAAACAAAGCTCGATAACAAGTTTGCTGAATTGCTTTCGCGTTTTCCACCACCACCACCGGCTGCTCCTGCCGCACCTCTGCAACAACAGCAACAACACCGACTACCTCCACGTCGGAAAACAACCCTTCGCCGAGCGAGCCGTGTCCCTCTTCAGTCGGGCCAAACTGTTGGTGCTGCTGTTGATACTTCTGTGGCTCCTACTGCTGATGTGGAGGAGGGTGATTATGTGGGAGATTATGAGGATGAGGTTGATCAAAATCAGAACTACGTGCCACCACCAGCACAGCAACCACTAGGTCGTCCACATGCAAATAATGGCAATGGTAGGGCTCACCCTCAGGTACGAGATAATGACCATCTCCCTAAACTAAAATTGAATATTCCACCATTTGAGGGTAGATATGTTCCTGATATATATCTTACTTGGGAGTTAGAAACTGAACAACGATTTACATGTTTACAATATCCCGAGGAGAGACGTGTTCCTGCTGCTATTTGTGCATTCACTAGTTTTGCATGTGTTTGGTGGTCTGAGCATTGTAGATTATATCCTATTCCGGCTACTTGGGCTGCTTTGAAAACTGCTATGCGTACTCGTTGGGTTCCACCATATTATCAACGTGAATTACTTCAAAAATTGCAGCGCTTAAGACAGGGAAAAAATTATGTAGAAGAATATTATCAGGAATTACAAACTGGCATGATTAGATGTGGTATTGTTGAGGAGAATGAAGCTATGCTTGCACGTTTTATGGGTGGATTAAATAGAGAGATTCAGACGATTCTAGAGTATAAGGAGTATACTAATATCACTCGTTTATTCCATCTTGCTTGTAAAGCTGAACGTGAAGTGCAGGATCGACAGGCATTGGCGCGGACTAACTTTTCTGCAGGTCGACCTTCATCATGGACACCACGTGCATCATCTACTTCCACACGTTCTGCTACACCGGCGCCTCCGTCGGCTGCCACCTCCAACCGTGATACAATAAAGCAGGCACAATCACCACTATCTGCCAAGAGCACACCTTCTGGGCCTGCAAAGAGCTCTTCTTCATCCATGGCATCAACAGGGCAAACACATGATATTATTTGTCGACGTTGCAATGGTGGAGGTCATTATGCGAGAGAATGCCCATCTAAGCGTGTGATGATTGTTACTGAGGATGGTGGGTATGAGTCCGCTAGTGACTATGATGAGGAGACTTTGGCTCTTATTACACGTGACGAACACGGTGGAGACGATTCTGATCATGAGACGCAATACATGGCTCCTGAAGATGCTGACAGGTATGAATGTTTAGTTGCTCAACGTGTTTTGAGTGTGCAGGTTACACAAGCTGAGTAAAATCAGAGGCATAATTTGTTCCATACAAAGGGAGTTGTGAAGGAACGTTCTGTTCACGTGATCATAGATGGAGGGAGCTGCAATAACTTGGCTAGCATGGAGATGGTGGAGAAGCTATCTCTCACCACAAGACCACATCCACATCCTTACTACATCCAATGGTTCAACAACAGCGGCAAGGTTAAGGTAACACGTACTGTTCGTGTGCATTTTAGTATCTCTACATATGTTGATTATGTTGATTGTGATGTGGTACCTATGCAAGCATGTTCCTTATTACTTGGTAGACCATGGCAATTTGATAAAAATTTTGTACACCATGGTAGAAACAATCAGTATACTCTTGTTCATAACGATAAAAATATTACTTTGCTTCCTATGACTCCTGATTCCATTTTGAAAGATGATATTAATAGAGCTAATAAAGCAAAACAGGAGACAAATAAGAGTGAAAATCAGATTGTGGCAAAAGAATTTGAGCACCAAATGAAGCCTAATAATAAACCATCTACTGTTGTTTCTGAAATTAAATTGAAAAGTGCATGTTTACTTGCCACCAAATCTGATATTGATGAGCTAGATTTTAGCAAATCTGTTTGCTATGCTTTCGTGTGCAAAGAGGCATTATTTTCATTCGAGGACGTGCCTTCCTCTTTGCCCCCTGCTGTCACTAACATTTTGCAGGAGTTCGCTGACATCTTTCCACAAGACGTGCCACCGGGATTACCACCTATTCGAGGGATTGAGCATCAAATTGACTTAATTCCCGGTGCTTTGCTACCCAACCGTGCACCATACCGTACCAATACAGAGGAGACGAAGGAGATTATGCGTCAAGTACAAGAACTGCTCGACAAAGGTTATATACACGAATCCCTTAGTCCTTTTGCTGTTCCTATCATTTTAGTGCCGAAAAAGGATGGTACGTCGCGTATGTGCGTTGATTGTAGAGGCATTAATAATATTACTATTCGTTATCGTCATCCTATTCCTAGGCTAGATGATATGCTTGATGAATTGAGTGGCTCTACAATATTCTCCAAAGTTGATTTGCGTAGTGGATACCATCAAATTCATATGAAATTGGGAGATGAATGGAAAACAACATTTAAAACTAAGTTTGGATTATATGAGTGGTTAGTCATGCCTTTTGGGTTAACTAATGCACCTAGTACTTTCATGAGGTTAATGAACGAAGTTTTACGTGCTTTCATTGGACGATTTGTGGTAGTTTACTTTGATGACATATTGATTTATAGCAAATCTTTGGAGGAACATTTGGAACATTTACGTGCTGTTTTTATTGCTCTACGTGATGCACATTTGTTTGAAACCTTGGAAAGTGCACCTTTTGCACCGACCGAGTATCTTTTCTTGGCTATGTTGTTACTCCACAGGGAATTGAAGTTGATAAAGCCAAGATTGAAGCTATTGAGAGTTGGCCGCAGCCCAAAACGGTCACACAAGTGAGGAGTTTCCTTGGCCTCGCTGGTTTCTATAGGCGTTTTGTGAGAGATTTCAGCACCATTGCTGCACCTCTCAACGAGCTTACAAAGAAGGATGTGCCTTTTGTTTGGGGTACCGCACAGGAAGAAGCCTTCATGGTATTGAAAGATAAGTTGACACATGCTCCTTTACTCCAACTTCCTAATTTCAATAAGACTTTTGAGCTTGAATGTGATGCTAGTGGAATTGGATTAGGAGGTGTGTTATTACAAGATGGAAAACCTGTTGCATACTTTTCTGAAAAATTGAGTGGGCCTAGTCTGAACTATTCTACTTATGATAAAGAATTATATGCTCTTGTTCGGACCTTAGAAACATGGCAACATTATTTATGGCCCAAGGAATTTGTTATACATTCTGATCATGAATCTTTGAAACACACTAAAAGTTAAGCAAAACTGAACCGTAGACATGCTAAATGGG
>NC_053022.1:458484804-458585433 GCF_003073215.2 Triticum urartu
AACATACTAAACGATCTGGTGCTAAGCTAATGGAATGGGTCATGTCAATCACATCATTCTCCTAATGATGTGATCCCATTAATCAAATGACAACACATGTCTATGGTTAGGAAACATAACCATCTTCGATTAATGAGCTAGTCCAGTAGAGGCATACTAGTGACACTTTGTTTGTCTATGTATTCACACATGTATTATGTTTTCGGTTAATACAGTTCTAGCATGAATAATAAACATTTATCATGAAATAAGGAAATAAATAATAACTTTATTATTGCCTCTAGGGCATATTTCCTTCATTGTATTGTTGCCATTGAGGATAACAAGATGGTTTTTTTTATCACATTGCATGAATTTATCCCTCTACATCATGTCATCTTGCTTAAGGCGTTACTCTGTTTTCATTAACTTAATACTCTAGATGCATGCTGGATAGCGGTCGATGAGTGGAGTAATAGTAGTAGATGCAGGCAGGAGTCGGTCTACTTGTCTCAGACGTGATGCCTATATACATGATCATACCTAGATATTCTCATAACTATGCTCAATTCTGTCAATTGCTCAACAGTAATTCATTTTTCCACCGTAGAATACTTATGCTCTTGCGAGAAGCCACTAGTGAAACCTATGCCCCCCGGGTCTATCTTCATCATATTATCTTCCAATACTTAGTTATTTCCTTTGCTTTTTACTTTGCCTTTATTTTACTTTGCATCTTTATCATAAAAATACCAAAAATATTATCTTATCATATCTATCAGATCTCACTCTTGTAAGTGATCGTGAAGGGATTGACAACCCCTTATCGCATTAGTTGCGAGGAGTTATTTGCTTTGTGCAGGTACTAGGGGACGCGCGCGCAACCTCCTACTGGATTGATACCTTGGTTCTCAAGAACTGAGGGAAATACTTACGCTACTTTACTGCATCTTCCTTTCCTCTTCGGGGAAATCCAACGCAGTGCTCAAGAGGTAGCACCGAGCCACATGACACTAACTGGGTGGCGGCCCCCGAATTTCGATCCGGCATCCCCATGCGGCTCACCTCCTGGAAAGAGAAGGGCCTATCCTGGGATTCATCAGTGGAGCTGACCGGACTCCAGAACTGTGTTAAAAACATGATAAGCAAGAAAATCAAGCTTGTCAATGTGGTCCAGGTCATGGTCTTCTGCCGGATCCTCCCGTGTCAAAGACTGGCATTCAATATGTGGGAGTTCAACCCGGCTAAGCACCAGATGCTGCGAGAGCTCTTCGACACGACACACCAGGACATCTGGAAGGTGCTGTTCAAGTCCACCGAGGTACCTCCTCCCCTTACCGAGGATCGCGGACTCAGCGCAAAGCGCCCTGCCAATCCGGTAAGCTCCTTATATCTCATAAGATGTTTCTTTCCCCAGTATAATCATGCGGGGGACCTAAACCTCCATGCCATTTAATAGGAGTGGGTCACGACAGCGGAGCAGATCGATTGTCTGGCCCCACTGCCCGAGGATCCAGCAAGGGCTCTCTTAACGGAGATGCTGGTTCCGGCACCCTATGACGTGCTGGAGAAGAAGGCCAAGAAGAAGGCCACGGGTACCAGGAAAGGTCTCCGGCGCAAGGTCGTATCAGACTCATCGTCCGATAACACCGAGGCGCCCTCCTCCCATGAAAACGAGGAGGAGGAATAGGAAAGTTCTCCCCCAACCGGGGGAGACAAAAAAAGGAAGGCAACCCCGTCAGGGGAGGCCGAAGGGTCCAAGAAGGGAAGGACTCTCCTTCCGGACTGCTCCACGGCGGCCGCTTTTAGCGACGAGGAGTGGTTACCCAGGGACAAGCCCCTGGCGAAGTCGTAAGTATCCGGATACCATAATAGTTCTTGGTATGTTTTATGTTATTGCTTCTTATCATGCCGAGCATGATCATGCAGCCCATCCAAAGCCCATATCGATGTATCCTCTTCGGATGAGTCTTTGGGCCTGTCAGAGATGAACAACGATTCACTCCCGACCGCCTCCTCCCCCCGTCTTATGGACGACGTCGAGGTGTTGTCTCAAAGGGTACTGAACCAAGGGGAGACAGTTCCGGAGGCGCCCCAAGGCGACATTCCGGACGCTGGGTGCACGAGGGGCAAGACTCCCATGGGTTCTAATGTCGGGGGCAGCAAGTCTAGCCACCCGCCGAATAATGCACCGGAACCTCCAGTGGTTTCGGATTCTGTCAGGCGACCCCTCGCCAAGGGGGACAAGCCGTCTGTGCCGATGGCCTCTGTCCACCCAGAGGCATCGGACAATTTGCTGGAAACGCTTCGTGGCGCTTCCATTGACGAAGAGCACCGCACTATCATGAGTGCGGTGGTCAAGAAGGTTCGGTCCGCCAAAAGCGGACTGACTGAAGCCTGTGCCAGCCTCCTAACAGGCTTTGAGGTAAGTAATCAAATTATGAGAAAATATTACAACATAGACAGTAGCCCCTGATGCTCTGTTTGGTGTTCGCAAAGAAAGGCCGAACAGAGGATCAAATAATAATCACAGGAGTCTAATCAGAATATGTCTATGTGAATAAGCAGGCTTCACTACTGGCCGCTGCCGCTCACACGACGGAGGTCTCCGCCCTGAAGCGGGACCTTGAGCGGTCCGAGGAAGAGCTCGGCCTTACCAAGAGGCAGCTCGAAGAGAACAAAGGTAAGTAATACCTTGTCTGTTTATTGATAAAGAAAAAGGAAACTGGTTGTTAGATCACAGGATCGTCATGAATTTTGCTAGGGGCCACGACCGAAGTGGCGGCCCTGAAGAAGGCGCTGTCCGAGGCTGAAGGCAAAGCGGCCAAGGAGCGTGCCGAGCGCGTGAAGCAAGAGGCCCGAGTCGGCGAGGTTCAGCAAGATCTCCAGGAGTTTGTCAAGAAGTACGAGTCCTTGGAGCGTGACTCTAAGACGCAAGGGTCCGAGCTTGCGAATGCCCTTGAGAACGCACAAAATGCCAAGGCCGAAGCCTAAAAGGCCCTCCAGGAAATTGAGGCGGTCAGGAAGATAGCGGCGGGTAAGGCATTCATTATGCAAAGCAAGCATGTGAAGGAAACTTTCCTTTTACTTACCCGAATTCGGAGCTCTCCAGGAGCATTCGCAGATCTACCCAGCAGTGTGTCGGATGCTGCGGAGTTCTACCGGGCCGAGGAAAGGAGCCCGACGGAGAAGTTGTTCTGGTCTCAATATACTGGGACCGAACATCCGATGCCCTCGAGCGACCAGTTGAAGCAACTGGTCGAGCTTCACAAGGCGGCCGAACTGGCCAAGAAGGGCCTCATAGTCCGGATGTGGCCTGGCGAGCCCCTGCCTGGCAGCTATTTCAGCCTCGTAAGGCGGCTTGTGAACGCCTGCCCACGGTTTGAAGTCATAAAGTGGTCCGTCTGCATTGAGGGTGCACGCAGGGCTTTTGCCCGGGTGAAGTGCACTGGGCGAAGATGGACGCCGAAAAGCTGGTGAAGGAGGGGCCGCCGGAGGGCAAGGAGCATCGCCACCCCGAAAAGTATTATGACGGTGTCCTGAAGGGTGCTCGCCTTGTGGCAGAGGAATGTGCTAAGGATGTAATATTTGAATGAATGTACTCATGTGATCCTGTAATGTGATACGAGTTCATGTGCGCTATGTACCGCTTGTTAATTTAAAATATTACCTTCTGTGCGGCCGTTTATAAAATTTGAGAGTTGGCCAGTCGTTGGCTTCTGCCCCCATGTAACTTGTACTGAGGTGTTTGGGATAAACCTGATCACTCTTTATGCCAGTTTTGGGTCCTTCGAAGGAGGTGTTCAACACAACGAACCAGGCAATCAGACTATAAAGCTTTATCACTCCCACTTAGCTATAGAAGTCTACAATTCCAAATTTTGGCGAAGCCCCTAGTATTCGGAAGGCCGAACTTGGGGCGCTATGTATGCCTAAATCGGACAAGGCCGACTCCTCGTCCTAAGCGGAAAAAATCTTTAAGGATTTGAGACCTCTCGAACAGCGACCAGCTCTCATCGCATCATGACAATCAGTTTTCGGCTTTCTCTACTGAGGTGCTCATCCGGAGGAACCGGGACACAATCGCAGTAGTTCTCCCAGTGCTACCTTAGCCGATATAGCGGAACGTAAGGTACCAAAACATGGGAGCCGGGCAAACCCAACTATTGACCCAAGACATGATTCAGAGCTGATGCATATAATGCTATAAGTTCGGGGTGCCACACTGTCGAAAGTGTTCGGACTTTTCATGTCGTGTTATGGGGTACACTGAAGCCCCTGGCGCACTCGTCGTAAGTAAGCATACAGGGGAAAAAAGATAAAGGAATGCAATAATGAGCTGATGATGTACATTGTTATTTAAATGATACGTCAAAGCGTATGCATACATGTAGTGCAATAAGTAAAAATAGGACTATTTGACATGTCCTATCCAAAGTCAAGCTGCGTGTGGGTATGCAAAACAGGTATATCGATCGTTATCAGAGACCACCTGAGGATTCCCTTGTACGTCAAAGCTTCTTGCTTCCTTGGTGTTTCCTTCCCATGATGGGTCCGATAATCAGACGATCAGAGAGGGCCTTCAGAGAATAGGGGCCTGAAAGGAAGAAAACATTCAAGGTATACGGGTCCTGAAGCGGTTGAGCCGCATTATGGGCCATGCCATGGACGTGCCTCCACCTATGCCCATGGTATCTTGAGTGCATAATTATGTACGCGTGGCGCAAATTTCGCCGCTTGATTGGGACTAGGACAGAGGCCGAATTGCTAGGTGAGCTCTAAACGTGCCTGGTGATCCTCTTGCAAGGTACTCCGGACTTGCTTGAAGGTGTCCGGGGTCTTTCTCGCCGAATTGGCGGTTTGCCTCATAAGGCTGCTTCGCGCTTCTGCTGCGAGGGCCGCAGTGTGCTCCTCCGTGCGGAGCGAGCGTTCTGTGTTTCCATTAACTGTTATAACCCTGCGAGGTCCTGGCATTTTGAGCTTGAGGTATGCATAATGCGGTACCGCATTGAATTTGGCAAATGCGGTTCGTCCGAGTAGTGCTTGATAGCCACTGCAGAAGGGGACGATATCGAAGATTAACTCCTCGCTTCGGAAGTTGTCCGGAGATCCGAAGAGCACTTCCAGTGTGATTGAGCCCGTGCAACAGGCCTCTACACCTAGGATGACACCTTTAAAGGTGGTTTTGATCCTCGAGGGGTCTATACCCATTTTACGCATTGTATCCTGATAGAGCAGGTTCAGGCTGCTGCCACCATCCATAAGGACTCGAGTGAGGTGAAATCCAACAATGATGGGGTCAAGGACCAATGCAGCAGAACCGCCATGACGAATACTGGTGGGGTGGTCCCTGCGATCAAAGGTGATCGGACAAGAAGACCATGGGTTGAAGTTTGGGGCGACTGGCTCCATCGCATAGACGTCCCTCAGTGCACGCTTCCATTCCCGCTTGGGAATATGGGTTGCCTATATCATGTTTACCGTTTTCACTTGGGGAGGAAATTTCGTCTGTCCTCCTATGTTCGGCGGCCAGGGCTCCTCCTCCTCGTTGCTATGCAGCCCCTTTTCCTTGTTTTCAGCATTCAACTTGCCGTCATGTTTGAACACCCAGCATTCTCTGTTGGTGTGGTTGGCTGGTTTATCGGGGGTGCCGTGAATTTGACATGAACGATCGAGTATGCGGTCCAAGCTGGACGGGCTCGGATTGCTTTTCTTGAATGGCTTTTTCCGCTGACCGGATTTAGAGCCACTGAATCTAACATTAACTGTCGTGTCTTCGGTGTTGTCGCCGTTGTTGTGGCGCTTGTGTCTGTTGCGACGTGGCTTGCCGTTGCTATCTTTGGCATCTGAATTACCAGGATTTCTTGATGTGTTGTTGCTGTGAGCCAGCCAACTGTCCTCGTCCGCAGAAAAGCGGGTCATGAGTGTCGTGAGGGCTGCCATGGACTTCGGCTTCTCTTGGCCGAGGTGTCGAGCGAGCCACTCGTCGCGGATGTTATGCTTAAATGCCGCTAAGGCCTCAGCATCCGAACAGTCGACAATTTGGTTCTTTTTAGTTAGGAACCGAGTCTAGAATTTCCTAGCTGATTCCCCTGGCTGTTGGGTTATGTGACTCAGGTCATCAGCATCCGGTGGTCGCACATAAGTGCCCTGCAAGTTATCAAGGAATGCGTCTTCCAAGTTCTCCCAACTGCCAATGGAGTTTGCCGGAAGGCTATTCAGCCAATGCCGAGCCGGCCCTTTGAGTTTTAGTGGGAGGTACTTGATGGCATGTAGATCGTCACCGCGGGCCATGTGGATGTGGAGGAGGAAATCTTCAATCCATACCGCGGGGTCTGTTGTACCATCATATGATTCGATGTTCACGGGTTTAAACCCTTCTGGGAATTCGTGATCCATTACTTTGTCGGTGAAGCATAGGGGGTGTGCGGCGCCTCTGTGTCGGGCTATGTCACGACGTAGTTCATACGAGTCTTGTCTCGTCTGCTATATTCGGCCCGGCCGGATTTGCTTTTAGTATATCCGGCGTGACGGTCGTCGTCACGCATTGGGGCACGCCCCCGTGATCCGTATATCGATCTTGTCTGTCCTGCTTTGTTTTCCAATACGTCTCGCAGGTCCTGTGTGTTGCCCCGGCCCTTGGTGTTTTTGTTTGACTGGCAACGGGGTGCGGGCTGGACTTCAGGCTGATATGCCGCTTTGTCTCGACCACGAGGTGGCCGGTCAGCCGCATCATACGCTGGTAGTGTAGGCTTTAATGCTTCCTCCTCGAGTTGGCGTAGCAACCAGTGCTTTGGGTAACTTTTGGTTGGGCGCTCGAGTTCGTATTCCTCGGCTGCCAACACCTCGGTCCATCTATCCGCTAGCAGATCTTGATCAGCTTGGAGCTGTTGTTGCTTTTTCTTCAGGCTTTTTGTTGTGGCTATAAGCCGGCGCTTGAAGCGCTCCTGCTCGACAGGATCCTTAGGCACGATAAATTCTTCTTCGCCGAGGCTCACCTCGTCATCGGAGAGGGGCATGTAATTTTCATCCTCTAATTCTCCGTCTGCCGCCTGTTCCTTAGGGCTAGCTTGCCCATCCTCCCGCTCGAAGCCTGGCTAGAGGGGATTGTCTTCGTCTTCGGCACTATCCGCAGCGTTATTGTCTCTTGTGCTGGTATCGCTGCTTTTGCTATGGCGGGGCTTAGAGCAGCGCCGATGACACCGGTGCTTAGATTGCTTCTCGAGGGGATTATCCTCCGTTGCCTTATTGCCATCGCTTTCTTTGGGGGTGTCCACCATGTATATATCATATGATGAGGTGGCTGTCCAGCGCCCTGTGGGCGGTGGTTCCTGTTCTTCTCCTGCATCGTCGTCCATACCTTCGATGTCTTCGGAGCCGAAATCAAGCATGCCGGTTAAGTCGTCGACAGTGGCTATTAAGTGGGTGGTGGGTGGGGAATGAATTTCCTTGTCGTCCGCTTACCACTTAAGCCAGACATAGTTCGGCCAAGGGTCTCCTGACAAGGAGAGAGACATCAATGGATTTAGCATGTCCCCCAAGGGCGAGTGCTAAAAGATATCCACGGAGGTAAACTCCATGATCGGTGCCCAATCAGATTCAATAGGCATGGACGCAGGCGGTTCGGAGCGTGTGGCCGGGGGCGAATCCAAGGGTCCGGCAACACAGGTCTCATAGGAGGTGAAGTCAGTATTCGGCTCTATCGCCGCTGGGTGTGCGACCTCCGTGGCGGGGTCCATCCACCCGTCCTTAGACGGCACGATCTGCTCCGGATTGAGGGCCAGAGTAGCCACATGTGTGATCTCCCGAACACCGTCCGGCGGCAGAGCTAAGTCATGCTCGTCGCGACTGTGCGGCGCACCTGACATGGGCTCAAATCCGTAGAAGATCAAGTCTCCGCGGATGTCGGCAGTATAGTTCAAGCTTCCAAACCTGACCTGATGGCCAGGGGCATAGCTCTTGATCTGCTCCAGATGGCCAAGCGAGTTGGCCCGCAGTACGAAGCCGCCGAATACAAAGATCTGTCCGGGGAGAAAAACCTCACCCTGGATCGCATCGTTGTCGATGACTGAAAGAGCCATCAAGCCTTATGGTGTCGGCACGGTGGAACTCTCAATGAAAGCACCAATGTCGGTGTCAAAACCGGTGGATCTCGGGTAGGGGGTCCCGAACTGTGGGTCTAAGGCGGATGATAACAGGAGGCGGGGGACACAAGTTTTACCCAGGTTCGGGCCCTCTCGATGGAGGTAATACCCTACTTCCTGCTTGATTGATCTTGATGATATGAGTATTACAAGAGTTGATCTACCACGAGATCGTAGAGGCTAAACCCTAGAAGCTATCCTATGATTATGATTGTTGTTGTTCTACGGACTAAACCCTCCGGTTTATATAGACACCAGAGGAGGCTAGGGTTACACAGAGTCGGTTACAAGGGAGGAGATCTACATATCCAAATTGCCAAGCTTGCCTTCCACGCAAAGGAGAGTCCCACCCGGACACGGGACCAAGTCTTCAATCTTGTATCTTCATAGCCCAACAGTCTGGCCAAAGGATATAGTCCGACTGTCCGAGGACCCCCTAATCCAGGACTCCCTCACCTACACCCCCAGGCGCGCCCTCCACCCTCATGGGGCCCATGTTGCTCCACCGACGTACTCCTTCCTCCTATATATACCTACGTCTCCCAAACTACCAGATACGGAGCCAAAACCCTAATTCCACTACCGTAACTTTCTGTATCCACGAGATCCCGTCTTGGGGCCTTTTCCGGAGCTCCGCCGGAGGGAGTATCGATCACGGAGGGCTTCTACATCAACACCATAGCCTCTCCGATGAAGTGTGAGTAGTTTACTTCAGACCTACGGGTCCATAGTTATTAGCTAGATGGCTTCTTCTCTCTTTTTGGATCTCAATACAAAGTTCTCCCCCTCTCTTGTGGAGACCTATTCGATGTAATCTTCTTTTGTGGTGTGTTTGTTGAGACTGATGAATTTTGGGTTTATGATCAAGTTTATCTATGAACAATATTTCAATCATCTCTGAATTCGTTTATGTATGATTGGTTATCTTTGCAAGTCTCTTTGAATTATCAGTTTGGTTTGGCCTACTAGATTGATCTTTCTTGCAATGGGAGAAGTGCTTAGCTTTGGGTTCAATCTTGCGGTGTCCTTTCCCAGTGACAGTAGGGGCAGCAAGGCACGTATTGTATTGTTGCCACCGAGGATAACGAGATGGGGTTTATATCATATTGCGTGAGTTTATCCCTCTACATCATGTCATCTTGCTTAAAGCGTTACTCTGTTCTCTTGAACTTAATAATCTAGATGCATGCTGGATAGCGGTCGATGTGTGGAGTGATAGTAGTAGATGCACGCAGGAGTCGGTCTACTTGTCTCGGACGTGATACCTATATACATGATCATACCTAGATATTCTCATAACTATGCTCAATTCTGTCAATTGCTCAATAGTAATTTGTTCACCCACCGTAATACTTATGCTCTCGAAAGAAGCCTCTAGTGAAACCTATGGCCCCCGGGTCTATTTTCCATCATATTAATCTTCCAATACTTAGTTATTTCCTTTGCCATTTATTTTACTTGCATCTTTATTTCTCTTTATCATAAAAATACCAAAAATATCATCTTATCATATCTATCAGATCTCACTCTCGTAGGTGACCGTGAAGGGATTGACAACCCCTTTATCGCATTGGTTGCGAGGAGTTTATTTCTTTGTGTAGGTGTAACGCCCCAAGACCGATGTGCCAGGTGTCCTCCAGTTATTCGCTGTTGTTTGCCTTGTCATTGCTTGCGTGTCATGCATTGCATATCATGTCATCATGTGCATTTCATTTGCATGCATGTTCGTCTCATGCATCCGAGCCTTTTCCCCGTTGTTCGTTTTGCATTCCGGCGTTCCGTTCTCCTCCGATGGTCATTTCTACCTTTCTTTCATGTGTGGGGATTAAACATTTCCGGATTGGACCGAGACTTGCCAAGCGGCCTTGGTTTACTACCGGTAGACCGCCTGTCAAGTTTCGTACCATTTGGACTTCGTTTGATGCTCCAACGGTTAACCGAGGGACCGAAAAGGCCTCGTGTGTGTTGCAGCCCAACACCCTTTCAAAGTGGCCCAAAACCCACCTAAACCCCTTCTATCATCTAGAGCGTTCGATCACAATCGCGTGGCCGAAAACCGCACCTCATTTGGACTCTCCTAGCTCCCTCTACCTATAAATATGTGCACCCCGTTCATTTTCGCGGACGAAACCCTAGATCCACTCCTCCCCGCGCCGCCGGACATGTCCGCCCGGTGGCCGGACACGTCCAACCGCCCGCCGTGGCCAATCGTGCCTCGCCACCTCACCCCGCCGCCCTCTCTCTCCTCCAGCCCCGCCGCCGGCCCGCGCGGCCCGGATCGGGCCCGCGGGGCCCATCTCCTCGCGCCGCCGCCCGGTTGCAGCTCCGGCGCCGCGACCCTTCGCCGAGCCGCCTCCCGCAATGCTCCGGCCGCCGTCGTGCGCCGCCGCGCCTCGCCACCTTCCCGCCGGCGCCACCCTCTGCCGCGCGATGCCACCTTGCCGGCCACCGCCGCCGTTCGCCTCACTGCCCCGCCTCCTCGGAGGAGCTCCGCGGTCGCCCCGGCGCCTCACGGCCGGATTCGCCATTTCGGCGATCGCCGGAGTTCAAGCCCGCCTCGCCGGAGTCCGTACCTCGCCGGAGAAGAAGGTGGACCGGATCCACCGGGAGATGAACCAAACGCCGCCCCTCCGTCCTGGATCCGAACCATCCCACACCGCTCCGTCCCGTTGACTTTCTCGGAGAGGTCCAATTTCTACTAAGTCCCCGAGATTGCCATGTTTCAAATGCCCATGTTCATCGCATCATAACTTTGCATCCGTAGCTCCGATTCATGCATATAGCATATCAAAATGTTCGTCTCAGAGAGTACATCATTTAATCTCATTGCATCATTTTCATTTGAGTTCATCTTGATGCCCGAAATGCTGTTAGAAGATTGCTACTTGAGATAATTGTCAGATCTGATGCTCCATTTAGATATTTGTCATTTTTGCCATGATTATTGTGTGCATGATATGCCCATGAGCTCTACATATGTTTTGTTAAGGGTTTTGCCATCTTTCCAGAGGTGCAACCCATGTATTTTTGTGATGTGTGTGGTGACTAGCACAAGCTTGCCAAGTGGTGCATTTGCTAATGCTGATTTCAGGGACTTAGCATTTCCACTAAGTCCTTGAGCTGTTTATCTCATATGGCCGTATGTTCATGTTGTTTCCTAGTGATCCGTGCCTCTTTTGAGGATGATCAGTAAGGATGTTTTGTTAATCTTTTAGTGATCCATGTCTTTGTTTGCAATTATGGAGCACCCTAGCTTGAGTCAATCGAGCTCTATTTTTGCTATTTCGTGAATCTGGGCAGATTGCCTACTTGTTAGCAATTTTGCCTGGGATGTTGTAGTTGATCCGTGCATGCCATGGTATTGTTCTTGCCATGCCTAGCTTGTATTTTCTGTATTCTTGATGGGTGTATGCTTAGATTGTCATGACTTGCTCTATAGTGAGTGCATCGAGCTCGTAAACATGCCTACTTGATATCTGTTTTCAGCATGCTCCAGTTTTCACTAAGTCTGTGATCTGATTATGTTTTTGCCATGTTCACATGCTTGCAATTGTATTTTCTGATCCCTTTTGGCTCAAGGTCACTAAGGGACTTTTGTTAAGCTCTTTGAGTAGCTCCATTCCATACTTTACTTTTCCATGTGCAGGTCCTGTAGCATATAGTTTTCATGCTCCGAAGTGTGCTACCTAATCTGAAATTCCAGACAACTGTTAATTTCACTAAGTCTGAAATCTGTTTACCATATGCATTTTTGCCATGCTTGTTTGAACCTGTTAATATATGAATTGGTCGTAGCTCAGTGCTAGACTTTTGTTAAGCATCATGAATGGATTCCTGCCATGTATTTTGTTGCCATGCTTGAGTGCTGTAGCATGTTCATCTTGTTGCATTTAGTTGGCTACTTGCTGTAAATCGCAGACCAGTGTCATATTTGAATTGCTTGCCATTTCCAAACCGTAACTCTGGTTCCGGCGTTCTTTATATTGCTTTCAAGCGATTTCATCTCATCTTTCCAGTGGAACACTTGGATTTCCAAGTTGAGTCCAGGTTCATTTGTTCCTTGACAAATCATGCATATGCATCGCATACCGCATCCCGCATATCATACCATGTTCATGTGTTGGTTGTTTACTATGTTGTGTGCTTCTTTTCCGGTGTTTGCTTCTTCGGGTTGGTTCCGATAATGTCGCGTTGTGAGGACCCGTTCGTCTACGTTCCGTTTGTATTCTTCATGGACTCGTTCTTCTTCCTTGCGGGATTTCAGGCAAGATGACCATACCCTCGAAATCACTTCTATCTTTGCTTGCTAGTTGCTCGCTCTTTTGCTAGCCTATGCTGCGATACCTACCACTTGCTTATCATGCCTCCCATATTGTTAAACCAAGCCTCTAACCCACCTTGTCCTAGCAAACCGTTTATTGGCTATGTTACCGCTTTGCTCAGCCCCTCTTATAGCGTTGTTAGTTGCAGGTGAAGATTGAAGTTTGTTCCTCGTTGGAATATGGAGATGTTGTTCCTTGTTGGAACATGTTTACTTGTTGGGGATACCACAATATATCTTATTTAATTAATGCATCTATATACTTGGTAAAGGGTGGAAGGCTCGGCCTTATGCCTGGTGTTTTGTTCCACTCTTGCCGCCCTAGTTTCCATCATATCGGTGTTATGTTCCCGGATTTTGCGTTCCTCATGCGGTTGGGTTATAATGGGAATCCCTTAACAGTTCGCTTTGAATAAAACTCCTCCAGCAAGGCCCAACCTTGGTTTTACCATTCGCCACCTAGCCTTTTTCCCTTGGGAGTCGCACATCCCGAGGGTCATCTTATTTTAACCCCCCCGGGCCAGTGCTTGTCTAAGTGTTGGTCCGAACTGAGTAGACTGCGGGGCCACCTCGGGGAAACTTGAGGGCTGGTTTTACTCGTAGGATGTCTCATCCGGTGTTGCCCTGGGAACGAGATATGTGCAGCTCCCATCAGGATGTCGGCACATCGGGCGGCTTTGTTGGACTTGTTTTACCATTGTCGAGGATGTCTTGAAGAACCGGGATACCGAGTCTGATCAGAATGTCTTGGGAGGAGGTATATTCCTTCGTTGACCGTGAGAGCTTGTCATGGGCTAAGTTGGGACACCCCTGCAGAGATTTGAACTTTCGAAAGTCGTGCCCGCGGTTATGGGCAGATGGGAATTTGTTAACGTCCGGTTGTAGAAAACCTGAAGTTGACCTTAATTAAAATACATCAACCGCGTGTGTAACCGTGATGGTCTCTTTCCGGCGGAGTCAGGGAAGTGAACACGGTGTTGGAGTTATGCTTGACGTAGGTTGTTTTAGGATCACTTCTTGATCATACTTTTATCGACCGTGCTTTGCTTTCTCTTCTCGCTCTCATTTGCGTATGTTAGCCACCATATATTCTAGTCGCTTGCTGCAGCTCCACCTCATACCTTTACCTTACCCATAAGCTTAAATAGTCTTGATCGCGAGGGTGCGAGATTGCTGAGTCCCTGTGGCTCACAGATACTTCCAAAACCAGCTTGCAGGTGCCGATGAGTCCGTGCAGATGACGCAACCAAGCTCAAGGAGGAGCTCGATGAAGATCTTGTCTTTTGTGCTGTTTTGTTCTAGTTGATCAGTAGTGGAGCCCAGTTGGGGTCGATCGGGGACCGTGTCGCATTTGGGGTTCTTCTTTTATTTTGGTTCCGTAGTCAGACCTTGATTGTATCTGGATGATGTAATGCTTTATTCATGTAATTGTGTGAAGTGGCGATTGTAAGCCAACTATGTATCTCTGTCCTTTATATATTACATGGGTTGTGTGAAGATTACCTCACTTGCGACATTGCTTTCAATGCGGTTATGCCTCTAAGTCGTGCTTCGACACATGGGAGATATAGCCGCATCGAGGGCGTTACAGTAGGTGCGAGGGACTCGTGTGTGGCCTCCTACTGGATTGATACCTTGGTTCTCAAAAACTGAGGGAAATACTTACGCTTCTCTGCTGCATCACCCTTTCCTCTTCAAGGGAAAACCAACGCAGTGCTCAAGAGGTAGCAGGGACCGGGCATCCGGTGACCAGTCATTTTCTCGTGAGTGAGGAGCGGAGTCCACTCCTCTTAAGAATAACCCACCTAGCATGGAAGATACAGACAGCCCTAGTTGATACATGATCTATTCGAGCATACAAAACAGAATGTTTATTTGAAGGTGGCAGGTAGATACCGTATATAGGAAGGTATGGTGGACTCATATGGAATAATTTTGGGGTTTATGGAATTGGATGCACAAGCAGTATTCCCGCTTAGTACAAGTGAAGGCTAGAAAAAGATTGGGAAGCGACCAGCTAGAGAGCGACAACAGTCATGAACATGCATTAAAATTAATCAACACCGAATGCAAGCATGAGTAGGATAAAATTCACCATGAACATAAATATCATAGAGGCCATGTTGATTTTGTTTCAACTACATGCGTGAACATGTGCCAAGTCAAGCCACTCGAATCGTTTAAAGGAGGATACCACCCTATCATACCATATCACAACCATTTTAATAGCATTTTGGCACGCAAGGTAAACCATTATAAACTCCTAGCAAACTAAGCATGGCATAAGAAACTATAATCTCTGATTGCCATTGCAAACATGTTTCATTCATAATAGGCTGAATCAGGAACGATGGACTAATCATATTTATAAAAGCAAAAAAGGTCGAGTTAATACCAGCTTTTCTCATCTCAATCAGTTCATCATATATCGTCATTATTGCCTTTCACTTGCAAGACCGAATGGTGTGGATAATAATAATAGTGCATGTGCATTGGACTAAGCTGGAATCTGCAAGGATTCAATTCAAGGGAGAAGACAAGATAATATGGGCTCTTTGTTAGATCAACAATAATGCATAAAAGAGCCACTCAACAACTTCATTAAGGTCTTCTCCTCTCGACCCCCA
This sequence comes from Triticum urartu, assembly GCF_003073215.2. Lineage (NCBI taxonomy): Eukaryota > Viridiplantae > Streptophyta > Magnoliopsida > Poales > Poaceae > Triticum > Triticum urartu. Next base: position 458,499,876 of record NC_053022.1, read on the forward strand.
AAGAAAAGAAAAGAAACAAAACTATTTACACGGGAAAGCTCCCAACAAGCAAAAGAAGAACGAGAAATCTTTTTGGGTTTTCTTTTTAATTACTACTACTACATGCACGAAAAGTAAACTAGTTAAAAGCTACAACTATTTCTTTGGTTTTTCTTAAGGTTTTTCAAACACACAAGAAGAAAGCTTAAAAAGAAAAATATACTAGCATGGATGATACAATGAAAAAGTATGGGCACCGACAACTAGCATGAGTGTGTGAACATGAATATAATATCGGTGAGAAATATGCACTCCCCCAAGCTTAGGCTTTCGGCCTAAGTTGGTATATGCCCATGGATCAAAACTGTAGCTGGGGTCGTACTGAGAAGGGTCCTCAGGTTGCCACTGGTTGGCGATTTCCTCCGGATTCCACTGATAAACAGACTGACGGTGAGGATCAAGTGGTGGCTCCGGCTCAGTTTCTGCAGCTGACATCTGGCCCCGGTACGCATGAATGGCCTCAGGCAAAATGAGGTGCATGTCTGAAAATATGTTAAACAAAGAGGGCGTAGGCAAGGTAATAATCTCACAATAATTTTTACCAAATATTAATTTATACTTAAGTATCCTATTCTTATCCTTAACAATAAACTCATGTGCTACCATACTCTTATAATCTAGAACAATTGGAGGCATCAACTTTTCCTCTTTCTCAAAGTGCCTGATATGTATGTTAAAATGTGCAGCAAGGCGCGAGGCAAAGATACCTCCGAGGACGGGGCCCTTTGTACGGTTCTAATTTAACCGTTTAGCAACAATAGCGCCTAAACTGAAACTAGTATCATGAAACATGGCATGGCGCAAAATAACAATATCAGGGGCACTAAGGTTTCCGCAGTTCCCACGACCAATTAAACATCTACTAGTAAATATTGCGAAGTAACGCAGAACAGGAAAATTTATACTAGTGATTCTTGCATCGGAAACCTTTCTAGTTTCCCCTACAACAATCGTATCAATAAACCCTTCCACATCGTTACGATGTGGTTCCTCTACGCTGCCCGCAAAGGGTATCATACATACCCGGCAAAAATCATAAAGTGACATCTCCTTATGCTCATCATATAAATAAAATTTCACCCAAGGTGGCTGAGGGAGTCCTGGATTAGGGGGTCTCCGGACAGCCGGACTATATCCTTTGGTTGGACTGTTGGGCCATGAAGATACAAGATTGAATACTTCGTCTCGTGTCCGGATGGGACTCTACTTGGCGTGGAAGGCAAGCTAGGCAATAGGGATATGTATATCTCCTCCTTTATAACCGACCTTGTGTAACCCTAGCCCCCTCCGGTGTCTATATAAACCGGAGGATTTTAGTCTGTAGGACAAGATACAATCATACCATAGGCTAGCTTCTAGGGTTTAGCCTCTCTGATCTCGTGGTGGATCTACTCTTGTAATACTCATATCATCAAGAACAATCAAGCAGGACGTAGGGTTTTACCTCTATCAAGAGGGCCCGAACCTGGGTAAAACATCGTGTCCCCCGCCTCCTGTTACCATCCGCCTTAGACGCACAGTTCGGGACCCCCTACCCGAGATCCGCCGGTTTTGACACCGACATTGGTGCTTTCATTGAGAGTTCCACTGTGTCATCACCATAATGCTTGATGGCTCCTTCGATCATCGCTAGCGATGCGGTCCAGGGTGACGCTTTCCTCCCCGGATAGATCTTCATATTCGGCGGCTTTGCACTGTGGGCCAATTCACTTGGCCATCTGGAGCAGATTGAGAGCTACGCCCCTGGCCATCAGGTCAGATTTGGAAACTTGAACTACACGGCCAACATCCGCGGAGACTTGATCTTCGACGGATTCGAGCCCATGTCGGACGCGCCATACAGTCTTGACGAGCATGACGTAACTCTGTCGTCGGACAGTATTCGGGAGATCGCATCCATAGCTACTCCGTCCATCAATCCGGAGCAAGTCGCGCCATCCGAGAGCGGAGGACGGACCCTGCCATGGAGGCCACACTCTCAGAGGCGATAGAGCCGGATGCTGACTTCACCCCTTACGAGAGCCGTGTTACCGAACCACTGGATTCATCCTCGGCCACGGACTTTGAGCCGCTCGTATCCGTGCCCGTCATGTCCGACTGGGCGCCGATCATGGAGTTCACCTCCGCGGATATCTTTCAGCACTCACCTTTTGGAGATGTGCTAAATTCATTAAGGTCTCTCTCCCTGTCAGGAGAACCTTGGCCGAACTATGTGCAGCTAGAATGGGATGCGGACGACGAAGAAGTTCGCTGCCCACCCACCACCCACTTAGTAGCCATTGTCGACGACTTAACCGACATGCTCGACTTCGGCTCCGAAGACTTCGACGGTATGGACGACGAAGCCGGAGACGAATAGGATCCACCGCCCTCGGGGCACTGGACCGCCACCTCATCATATGATATATACTAGTACAAATGCACGTGCGTTGCAACGGGCAAGAAAATCGCGAAACTTACTCCATGTGCATTACACGTCATTTCTTATATCTTCTGATAAACATCGGTGATAAGGGTACACCATTATTGCTTTTCGAAGCATGAAAGTAGACGTAGAGAAGCTACTCGAACATCCTTCATCTGGTCGAACAGTAGTGCTTGATGGACATGCAATAGAGTTTCAATTCGTTTTTGCTTTTCGAGAAAAACGTGAATATTTATTTATTCTTTTTTATAAAATTGAATATTTGTTGATTTTTTTGAATTCTTCTATTAGAATTAGAGCATGTTTTGAAGCCGAACGTTTTTTTAACACACGATTTAAAAAAAAGTTGTGATTTTCTAATTTCGTGAACAATTTGAATGTATTTATTTTAAGAAAAATGAATTCTTTGTACATAGCAATTGAATGTGTCGTGCATTGCACAGAAAAAAATCGCCACAAGTGTTTAGTGACTCTTTCATGTCTTCCGACCGCTATGGTGGTAGGATTTTTTATGCCCACAATTCTTTTTATGAAGTCACATTCATGTCTTTCGACGGCACATCCTTTAGCATCGCACTATCACTGGATGGAAGAGTAGTGGTGCAGTGAAGCGTGATTTTTTATATACAACTTTCTATTAATATTCGAAACAAAATAAGTTTTCCTATGTTGTTTCTTCTTTAGAAAATGTTGGTTTTGTTTGGCTTCAAAATTATATTTCCTTCATTTCTTTTTGCACTTGGCCTAAACACAAGAATTTCATGTAGATGGTAGGCTATTTCTCTAAAAAAAACACGCACACTTAGTTTAGAATAAAACATGCACACTTTGGAGAGATGCACACGCACGCACACCTCTCTTCCGATCCGATTACAATAAAAAAGACTTTCCTCTAATTTAGCCAGCAAGTAAATGCGCAGGTGCAACGCACGTTAATATTTAGGCAATATATCAATTGCACGTGGATATTAGATATACTATTATTTATGTGTTAATTTTATGATTAGTGCAATATTTGGATATTAATTGCATGTTAAACACGTTTAACGCTCGTCATGGGAGCAGTCTAGTTCGTTGGATTGACTTAGTTCGATGGCCGAGATTAGTTGGATCTGCCTCTTTGGTTCTTTTTATATTGATATATATAAACAGTAAACGAAAATTTTCTGGGAGCCAGCGTGATTACCCCCACCAGCCCCCCTCCTCCGTTCCTCGTGCTCTCCGCCTGTCTCTCTCCAAGCTTCCGCTCTTTCTTCATTCGTTGGCCCCTCCCCTCTCCCTCCGGTGTCCTTGTTCTTGGTGTCCTCTTTGCATTAGATCTGGTTCCTCCATATCAGTTCGTTCGGGTGCATGGCAAATTTTGATCTGATGCATGTTTGAAGGCTCCACCCTCTTGGCATCAAAGGCCTCTCTCCCAGATGGTTCTCTTTCCATCTCTTGCATCTGGGTGAGGTCGATCTTCTGGATGCCCCCTCATGGCGTTGAGGCGTTCTGTTGCCAGAGCATTGCAATGTGTAGCACACAGCCACCCACAGCAGAGTCTCCCCGCCGCCTCTCCCTTTCCCTTCTCTCTCCGTCTCCCTTATCTCACCCGCCATGTTCCCTTGCAGGAGCTCACCGAGCAACCATGGTGCCACCAGACTGTCGCCGTTCTGCGGGGCCAAAGCCGCGCAGCTGCGTCCGTCAGTCGTTCTCGACAGAGGGCCACGAGCAGAGCCCTGTCACGGGAAGTCGGATGGCTCCACCGTGGTCTGGCCGGTGGTGCCGCCCGGACTCCTCACTTCCTGGCAAGTCGGATGGCTCCACCGTGGTTATTTTTCTGTCCTCCTTCATTTGTACAATTCCTAAGCCTTGGGATGATTCATCTTTCCGTCCTCCTTTTCTTTGTACAATTCCTAAGCCTTGAGATGATTCATCTTGATTCGATTCTTTCTCGGGTCGGGTCGAAGTCCCTGTATCTTCCTGTCATTCGCACTTTGCCTAGGTATATAAATTGTTACAATTCCATGTAAATAATCGAGGTGGTACTATATTATTGTTAATACTTATGTGAAACCCAGGTCAGGCGGCTCATGTGGGCAGGCCCATAAGACGACGTGCCATCGGCAGGAAGCATATGCAACTCTTTAGCGCGATGCATCTTGAATCAATTTTTTTAGTATCACCTCGGTTAAGTACGGAACAAAATAATTTTATATGGTGAACGGATGAAAAAATTGGTGAAACACACCTTGCTTTATTAGTACTAGCACAAATGTCTATGCGTTACAACGGGAGGCTACAAAACTTATCTCCAAGCATGCAAGCGGCAACCCCAAGAGCCTCCAGCACCTTGATCGCAGTGGACCGGCTTTGGAATTTCGCGCGATAGGTGAGGAAGAAAGGATGTGGCATCCACGTGTAGTGGGTCATGGGCGGCTAAATCTCTACTGTGAAATTTAAAAAGAAAATTAATATGTGATTGTATTATTTCTAGTTCAGTCCATCAACTAATTTGGGTTTAATCTCTCAAACTAAACCAATGATTAATTTTATGAAACGAAATTCAGATACAAGAGGTTACATCTCAGCAATTTGGGGTTTAATCTATCAACAGAATAAATGCTTAATCAGGGATGGCATGCTCCTTTGTCCTCCAAATTTATATGTAGTAAGAGAATACCTATTGTATAACAGAATAGAAGGAGAAATAATCAAACAGTGATGATGACCAGTAACATACTAACATAAGGAGCATAGGGATTGTCCATGTGAAGAACGGTGCAAACATGGTGATAACTGCATTGCCATTATCGCCAACCAAAAGCAACTGGGGCAACAACCCATATTATAAACCCAAATATACCTGTGTGTTCCAATGGGAGAAGGGAAAAAATCCTCATACGCACCATCCCCACAATCATGCTCACCATCTGAAGTATATCAAATATAATCAAGAAGTAGACATTAATTAATGCTAACAGACAGAACTAAGTACACTGGTAGAAAAAGGGCCTATAGTCCCGGTTCGTAAGGGCCTTTAGTCCCGGTTCCGGAACCGGGACTAAAGTGTCGGTACTAATACCTCCCCCCTTTAGTCCCGGTTCAATCCAGAACCGGGACTAAAGGCCCTCCACGTGGGCAGTGCGCAGAGCCCAGTCAGGAGACCCTTTGGTCCCGGTTGGTGGCACCAACCGGGACTAATAGGCATCCACGCGTCAGCATTTCTGTGGCTGGGGTTTTTGTTTTTTTTTGAAAGGGGGGGTTGGGGGTTTTGGGGGGTTAATTTAGGTGTTTCATATATTGTGTTAGCTAGCTATAATTAATAGAGAGAAGTGTCCTCTCTTATGTCCGTGCTTGGTCGACGCTACGTACTATACATACGTATAGAGAGGACTAGACACGCTGGCTAGCTAGTAAGCAAACGAAGGAAACAGAAGATCGTCATGAACATATATGCATACAGAGAGAAGTGATATCGACCACCTCTCCTTCTCCGAGAGATTGGTCGAACAACAAGTTCTCGTATATCTATCTGACACTACCGGCTACATATATACAATAATTATCTCTTACAAATATAATCATACGGACTCAGGGGCCACATAGAATTCTCCGTCTTCAGGGATCATGTGGTCAAGAAAGAATGCCACCAATTCCTCTTGAATTGCTCGCATGCGAGCTGGTGCTAGGAGTTCATCCCGCTTTCGAAACATCTAATTTGAAGAAGGGGGTCAATACATATATATATATATGAATGAATGAAACTCAACACAAATGATGGTAATAAAATAAAATTGTGAATGTTGTTATTTACGTACTTCATATTGTTCGTTAGAGTACCGCCCCGCTCACAGGTCGTGTGGCGGATGGACTCGCAGATGTAGTATCCACAGAAATCATTCCCTTGTTCCTGCCACAACCACTTTACAAGAAATAGAGGCCAATCAAACTGATAAGCAAGAATGCTAAATGGTATTGATGAAACTAGCGCTTGAATCACTAGGAGATGCGCGGAACATGCTACTATAGTACTTACTTTCGGGTGTCTAAATTCCAGCTCCTTCGGCAGTCCCGGAACTGTTTTGGTGAATTTTCTCCAAACCCTGCCGGACAAAGAAAACAATTACTTGATATCAGGAAATGAACAAAGTTGCTGATATGGTGGATAATGATCGATTTAACTTACTTCTGGAGTATTTGAGTCATGTCTGCATAGTCCTGGGGATCTTTTCGTTTAGAGTCTAAGACGGTTACTACTCCCTGCTCAAGCTTAATCTCTAGGAGAATATAGTGGAAACTGCACACACATGCATAACTCATCAATTACATTACTATAACCTTGACTAATATATAAGGGAAACCGAATACGCACAAGACAGTAACACTCACCTGAAGTTGTAAGGAAAGAGTATTATATCTTTGTTTTGATTTATTACGAACGATCGTAGCAAGTTGGCCTCGGTAGCTGCGGCATGAAGTTTAACCTCAGTTGCATCTATGAGATATGTGTTAATGAACCCAATATCACCGACTTGTCTTTTCTTCAATTCGGCGATCTTCAATCTGCATAATATAGTGAGGATGATTATAAATACATGCAATGAAAGAGCTAAGCTATATAGAGAAACTTAATGACAGAAGTAGTACTACTTACAGACAGTAGCAGGCGACCGTTGTTTTATCGAGGGCCAATTGATTGAAAAATTGATATAACTCCTCAAATGGAACAGGCAACAGATCAATTCCAACGAGGTCATGCTCCTTTTTAACTTTCACATACAAAGTACTCCTCCCCCCAGAGTCTCTGCAGATTTTCAAGTACCAATCATGCAATCTTCACATCATCGTTGATAGAGATCTTTCATCTTTGACGAGAGGCTTCCCGTACTCGTATCTTTGTATCTGCACGTCCATGGGTTCATAATGTACTTCGTCGGGCAGGTAATCTGCAAGATTGCTATAACCGGGCACCATCCTCGGATCATTAGCGACGTTGTGGCTAGGCACCTTGAGCGGGGGGCACGATTGCTTCGCTTGTTCGCCGAGCTGGGCAATTTGTTTCCCAGCTCGTCGTTCTTTCAGCCTTTGATCAATGACAGTACTTCCCGACCGCTCCGCTTCGGCAAATTCCTTTCCAATAATGCGGTCATAGTTTCCTTTCGGCGGATCAGACTTCGGTGGTTTTGTCAGGGCAGCCAGAGTGCGCTTCACTTTCACCCGATCTACCTTCTCCTTCGGAGGTGTATGTTTCTTTGCTTTCACCCCTTCAAAGAATTTCTTCACTTCTTCTCGCGCGATCTCGGCGTTCTCCTCCTGGGTCCTCTCGTATGGTAACTTCTCTGGAGTCTTCAGAGAAGGACCGAATCTGTATGTCCTCCCGCCTCTGGTTGTACTGCTAGACGCCGACCGAGCAGATGTAGCGGTTGTCTTCTTTACTTGCTTAAGAGGCGGAGGAGAAGGACTACGACGCGCCGGAGCAGCTGGAGCGGCGGCAGGTCTCTTCCGCCCTTGCTGACGAGGCGGAGAAGGAGGAGGCTGGCTGCTCGGGCGCGTCGGCGCAGGCGGAGAAGGAGGCGGAGTGCTGCCACGCGCCGGAGAAGGAGCCGGCCGAGGGCCCTGATCGTCACTCGCCGGAGGAGGAGGCGGTGGAGGTGGAGTGCCCTGACTCGCCGAAGGAGGAGGCGGTGGCGTCCAGTTCGGAAGGTTGATGAGCTCCTTCCGCCATAGGCATGGAGTCTTCAGAGCAGACCCCAACCGAGTCTCCCCTTCACCGGTAGGGTGGTCAAGCTGGAGGTCCTCAAATCCCTCCGTTATCTCATCCACCATCATCCTAGCATATCCTTCTGGAATCGGCCGGCAGTGAAAAGTTGCGCCGGGTTCAGTAGGATAAACAGAGCCAACAGCCGCCTTGACCTTCAAATTCATCCATTGCGTCATAAGGTGGCAATTTTGATACTCCGTTATAGCATCCACGGGATAGCTGGCAGGAGCCGTCAAGGCATGCTCCGGCTGAAGCAGCTCGGTGGAAGCCACGCTGCTTCTGCGCTGAGATGGCGGGGTAGCTTCGGGGGAGGCTTCAGCAGTACGTTTGCTGCGATTTGCTTCTCGTTCCTCTATCGCGTCTACCCTTGCTTGCAGCGCCTGCATTTGGGTCTGCTGCACTTTTTTCCTCCTCTCATGGGATTTGTAACCGCCTGCGTTCGGAAACCCAACCTTCCACGGAATGGAGCCTGGCGTGCCTCGTGTCCGTCCAGGGTGCTCAGGATTCCTGAGGGCCATTGTGAGCTCGTCGTTCTCTCTGTCTGGAAAGAACGTCCCTTCCTGCGCTGCTTCGATATACTGCTTAAGCTTACTGACTTGTATGTCCATTTGATCGTTCGTCCAAATGCACTTCCCTGTTACAGGGTCCAGGGTTCCGCCAGCCCCGAAGAACCAAGTCCGACAACGGTCTGGCCAGTTAATTGTCTCTGGTTCGATCCCTTTCACTGGTAGAAAAAGGGCTTTTAGTCCCGGTTCGTAAGGGCCTTTAGTCCCGGTTCTGGAACCGGGACTAAATTGTCGGTACTAATGCCCTGACCCTTTAGTCCCGGTTCAATCCAGAACCGGGACTAAAGGCCCTCCACGTGGCCGGTCCACCTTTAGTCCCGGTTGGTAACACCAACCGGTACTAAAGGAAATTTCCTGATTTTTTTTTTGAATTTTTTTTGAATTTTTTTTGAATTTTTTTATTTTCAAATTTCTGAATTATTTTAACCTCTAATCTCTAATCACTGCTCAATTTAATAGTTAATCACCCCTTGTCGGTGTACTAAAGTAGGGGTACCCTTGTACCCCGAACTTGTGCACGGGCAGTCGCAGCGTCCCGCGGCAAGGCCTGCCAGGCCACCGCCAAGACTCCCCGGTGGTCCCTCTGAAGACCATTCAAGAACAAAGTACTCAAGACAAGACCCCGGCAAGAGGAGCTTGCCGGGAAGAAGGCAAGACCCCGGCAAGAGGACCTTGCCGGGAAGGCCATCAGAAGCGTCCCAAGACCCCGGCAAGAGGCGCTTGCCGGGAAGGCCGTCCGGGGCATTCCAAGGATCTTGCCGCGGCGCGCTACGCGCCCCGACAAGGCCCGCGAGCGACAAGTTCCCGGAAGCGACAAGCCGACGGCCGCGGCAAGGCGCTTGCCGCGACAAGCCCCCACTCCACGCCCGCGCTCCAGCACATCCACCCACGTGTCGCTCCGGGGCCCCTCCCGAGCGCACGTGGCAGGAGGCTGTGCAGCTAGGGGCGTGCGGTGGCACGCAGGCGCTGACAAGACAACCATCGTGGCAAGACGGTGGCGTCCCTAGCAGTCCCTTTCGGTGCCGTCTAGGCGACACAGACGGGCATTTAATGCCCTTGTCCCCTGCCATCAGGGTTAGGTATGATAACACTATAGCAGCTAGCTGTGCCTACTACAGCACCTAGCTGTGCCTACCCACGGCACCCTTTCCATTTTTCCCTTGGCCCCTGTTGCTCTATGTCGGTAACCCCTTGAGTATAAAAGGAGGCCCGTGTGCAACGTAGAGGGGGTCGGCCACCTCGAGAGCTCTCGCGAGGTTCAGCAATCCCACACACTCACGCTCGCTCCCGAGCTAGAAATCAATACCAATCCACAAAGCAGGAGTAGGGTTTTACGCATCCTTGCGGCCCGAACCTGGGTAAATCGCTCGCGTGCTTCACCTCGATTTACTCCTCGCACGACCAACCGCCCGCTTGCTTCGCCTCGATCTGCTCTTTGCGCAACCTCCGCCCCCCGCCGAACCAAAAGGGACCTGGTCCGCCGGTCCCATAGGTGCCCGTGGATCAGAAACCCCGGCATCTCTGGCGCGCCAGGTAGGGGGTGTCGAAGTTGTGTGAATCAGATCCGGCGTCCTTGCGGGCTAGATCTTCATCTTCTTCATCGATCTTCACCATCTTCATCAACATGTCGCCGAAGAAGAAAGTTTCGGAGGCAGCTGCTCCGTCCGCGCCGAGCCACCCACCGCCGGAGCAAACGGACGGTGGGGCAGGCGCCGGCGGAAGGGCACGCATCGACGAGGGAACTCTTGGTGCTGCCAGGTCCCAGGGCAAGGCTGCGCTGCCCATCGGCGGCGTGGCCGGCTCCCACAACGACCGGGCGCACTCCAAGACCTCGGCGTCCGTGCCTGCACCGCGCCCATCCCAGGAGGCGCGGGACCGGCAGCGTCATGGTACTCACGGTACCATGCGCTCGCTGGATCAAGATCGAGCTGGTGGATCCCGGAGCGCCCAGGACCACCATGCGCGTCAACAAGCCGGCGCGAGCGGGACACGGTCGCCTGGACGGGATACTGCTCCTTCTAACGTGGTTAGGAGTCCGAGCGTATCCCGCTCCTCGCACCGTTCGCTACCACCGCCCGCCACCGCAGCGGAAGCTCTGGCACGAGCTCAGCTGCTCCTAGACTACCCTCCAGCGGCGGACAAGATCGACGACTGGAGGGCCACTATCCAGAGTCTCATCGGCTTCACCAACGGCGACACTCCTCGGCAGCCGAGCACGTTGCAGCCGCAGCGAGTCAGCCAGGTGCAACCCGGTGGAGACAAGACTGGTGGGGGTGCAACTACTGTGCACTCCCCACCCCGAAGGCCAAGATCGCCGACCCGCCGGATCCGCCACGACAGCGACTCCACCGCGTCGTCGGATCCGCGAGCTCGTCGCGACCAACGACAAGTTCTTCAAGAACGGCAGCGGGAAGACGCTCGTACACGCATCGAGCGCCGGAGAGAAGCGCGACGTCAGTCAGACCAGCGCGCTGGGCCCTCTGTCGACATGCATGCACCAGGGAACCAGGCGACCTGCCGTACCCGGTAGGTTGCCCTGCGTTCACTCGTGAGCTGCGGCAAGTCCAGTGGCCTAGTACGAAGAACTTCAAGCCCGACGTACCAGAGAAGTACGACGGCAAGTTGCATCCATCGGAGTTCCTCAGCATCTACACCATCGCGGTGCAGGCTGCTGGGGGGCGAGACGACAAGATCCTTGCCAACTACTTCCCGCTGGTACTCAAGCCCAACGTCAGGTCCTGGCTCATGCACTTGTCGGACAACTCCATATCCTCTTGGGGTGAGCTGTGCCATCAGTTTGTTGGCGCCTTCACAGGCGGCCACAAACCTCATGGCCAAGAGAGCGATCTTCATCTGCTCGTCCAGAAGGAAGGAGAGCCCCTGCGCCAGTATATCCAGAGGTTCAGCCGTGTACACCACAACATCCCAAATATCCACCCCACCGCGGTAATCAGCGCGTTCCATCAGAACGTGCGTAACCGCAAGATGCGGGAGGAGCTGGCGATGTGCAAGATTCGGGACGTCAGCGAGCTTTATGCCCTGGCCGACAGATGTGCACGCGCTGAGGAGGGGAGGAAATTCCCCGGAGAAAGCACTGGAGCAGGAGGATCTGACAGTGAGGATGCCGCCCCGGCAAAGAGAAGCCGGCGGCGCAACAACAGGAAGAAGCAGAACAACGAGGTGCTGGTCGTTGAGCAGTCCGGCAATGAAGGTGACGCCACGAAGGCTATAGTTGGTAGCTCCGGCAAGGAAGTTGCCGCGTGCACCAACTGTCAGGCCGTGGCGGTCGCCGACAAGCGGGACGGCTCCGGCAAGAGATACTATAAGATTCACCGCACCAAGGGCCATGACCTCCAGAACTGCAAGAAGGTCGAGCAGCTCGTCCAGCAACAGAGGGCTGAGTACGAGCGGCGCGACAAAGATAGAGCCCAAGGGGGTGCCGAGAAACCTGGCCAGAAGCGCACCGGCCAGGAAGGACGCCGCGGCAAGGCCAAGCAGCGGCAAGGAGACAGACCTCCCCGCGGTCGCGACAACGACGACGACGACGGCGAGGATGAAGACATGGACGACGTTGAGACCAGTGAGCAGGAGTTTCAGAAAGCCACAGAGGTCTTGTGCGTTGACGGGGGTGCTTCCCTGCATACCTCGCACCGCCAACTCAAACAGTGGGTGCGAGAAGTCAATGCAGCGGAGCCACCCATCGAATCGCGCAAGCTTCTGAAGTGGTCCAGCACGCCTATCATCTTTGACATTGAGGACCACCCTAATCGCACAACCGCGGTCGGGTGTCTGCCGATGTTGGTTTCACCAACCATCCGCAACCTCAAGGTCACCAAGATGCTAGTCGACGGCGGGGCCGGCTTAAACCTGATCTCCTCCGCTGTGCTCCGAAAACTCCAGATCCCTGACGACGAGCTCGAAGAGGCCGGCACATTCCAAGGAATCAACCCGGGAAGGAGCAAGCCGAAGGGGAAGGTCACGCTGCCGGTAACATTCGGCAGCGAGTTAAACTTCAGGACTGAGAGGGTCACGTTCGACGTTGCCGATATCCCGTTGCCTTACAATGGGATACTTGGCCGTCCAGTGCTCGCCAAGTTCATGGAGGCCTCTCACTACGCGTATAACTTGCTGAAGATGCCAGGCCCGATAAGCGTCATTTCTGTCCCTGGCGACAAGAAGGACGCTCTTATCTATGCCGACAAGATCTACCGGGAAGCAGCAGCCACGGCAGACCGCGATCCACTTGCCGCTGAAGCTCCCGGGACCAAGAAGACCAAGTCCGGCAAGAGTTCTGGTGCCTACTCCGGCGCGCGCACCTCTTCGGAGTGCTGCGCTGCCGTCGAGGATGCGCCATCGAGCTCCACCGGCAAGAAGACCAAGTCTGGCAGGGACTCTGGTGCCCACTCCGGCAAGCGCACCTCTTCGGAGTGTTGCGCTGCCGTCGAGGACGCACCATCGAGCTCCACCGGCAAGAAGACCAAGTCCGGCAGGGACTCTGGTGCCCACTCCGGCAAGCGCACCTCTTCGGAGTGCTGCGCTGCCGTCGAGGACGCACCATCGAGCTCCACCGGCAAGAAGACCGAGTCCGGCAAAAGCTCTGGTGCCCACTCCGGCAAGCGCGCCTCTTCGGAGTGCTGCGCTGCTGTCGAGGACGCACCATCGAGCTCCGCCGGTGAGCACAAGAAGACGATGGCGGCTCCACCAGAGACGAAGAAGGTGTCCGCCAAGTTGGATGGCGCTGGTGGTACCTTCACCATCAGTGCCACGCTTGACCCTAAATAGGAAAGCGCGCTCATTGCTTTCCTGCGGGCGAACGTCGACATGTTTGCATGGCAACCGTCTGACATCCCCGGTGTTCCCAGGAAAGTGATTGAGCACCACCTTGCCGTCTGTCCTCATGCGCGGCCCGTCAAGCAGAAAGTACGGAAGCAGGCGGTGGAGCGCCAAGAATTCATTACGGAGGAAATCAAGAAACTGGAAGCAGCAGGCCTCGTCAGAGGAGTGCTCCATCCCACGTGGTTGGCCAATCCTGTAGTCGTGCGCAAGGCAAACGGGAAATGGAGGCTTTGCATCGATTTCACCGATGTTAACAAAGCTTGTCCCAAAGACCCATTTCCTTTGCCGCGCATTGACCAGATTGTTGACTCCACAGCTGGGTGTGATTTGCTTTCATTTCTTGATGCATACTCCGGGTATCATCAGATCTTCATGGCAGAGGAGGATGAAGAGAAAACCGCATTTATTACTCCATGTGGCACGTACTGCTTTGTACGAATGCCTTTCGGATTAAAAAATGCCGGTTCAACATTTGCAAGAGTAGTCCATATTGCTCTTGAGCCACAAATACACAGAAATGTGGAAGCCTACATGGATGATATAGTGGTCAAGAGCAAGGACAGAGCAACCCTAATCCAAGACTTGGACAAGACTTTTGCAAATCTGCGCAAGATCAGCCTCAAGCTCAACCCAGAGAAGTGCGTGTTCGGAGTTCCCTACGGCAAGCTTCTCGGGTTCTTCGTGTCTCAGCGGGGAATTGAAGCCAACCCCGACAAGATCAGGGCCGTTGAGCAGATTGAAGCCCCGAAGCGCGTCAAAGATGTTCAGAAACTTGCCGGTTGCGTGGCTGCTCTCAGCAGGTTTATCTCTCGGTCTGCTGAGCGCGCCCTGCCGTTTTTCAAACTATTGAAAAAGGCAGGTCCAATGAAATGGACTCCGGACGCGGAGGCTGCGCTGCAAGACCTGAAGAGATACCTGTCCTCCCCTCCAATACTTGTCGCGCCTAAGCCACAAGAGAAGTTGCTGCTGTACATAGCGGCAACCAATCAAGTGGTTAGTGCTGCGTTAGTGGCAGAGAGGGAGGCGGATGATGAGCCAGCAACCGCGGCAAGCACATCCAGCGACAAGCAGGGGGCTTCCCCGGCAAGCTCTGGTCCCGACAAAGATGAACCCGTGCTGATACACGAGGAGATACGGAAGAAAACGGTGCAGCGCCCAGTTTACTTTGTCAGTTCCCTCTTGCAGGGGGCTAGGTCAAGGTACTCTGGTGTGCAGAAACTGCTTTTCGGCCTTCTCATGGCCTCGAGAAAGCTGCGCCATTACTTCCAAGCACATGAGATCACAGTGGTCACTCGCTTTCCGCTGAAGAGGATACTGCAGAATCCTGAAGCGACAGGCAGGATTGTTGAGTGGGCACTGGAACTGTCAAGCTTTGGTCTCAAGTTTGAAAGCACTTCAACTATCCAGAGCAGAGCATTGGCAGAATTCATAGCGGAATGGACGCCAACTCCGGATGAAGAAACCCCGGAGACGAGCATCCCCGACAAAGAAGCGAGCAAAGAGTGGCTGATGTACTTTGATGGTGCTTTCTCGCTGCAAGGCGCCGGCGCTGGTGTGCTGCTTATCGCGCCCACCGGAGAGCACCTCAAGTACATAGTCCAGATGCACTTTCCCAAGGAGCAAGCAACAAACAATACTGCAGAGTATGAGGGATTGCTTGCCGGTCTCAGGATCGCGGCAGACCTTGGGATTAAGAAGCTCATTGTCAGGGGTGACTCACAGCTTGTCGTCTGCCAAGTAAACAAGAATTATCAGAGTCCGTTGATGGAAGCTTACGTCGACGAAGTGAGAAAGCTAGAAGAGCGCTTTGACGGCCTGCAAATGGAGCACGTTCCGAGATCTCGGAACGCCATTGCTGATGGCCTGTCAAAGTGCGCCGCACTTAAGTTACCTGTGGAACCAGGGACCTTTGTGCTCAAGCTGACTCAACCGTCCGTAACACCATCAACCGGACAAAGCAAGAAGAGGAAGTTGATTCTTGGTGACTACCTGCCGGCAGAGCTTCCCGAAGCCGCCGGCAAGAAGGTCCCCAAGATCAACACCGAAGGCGCTGGTGAGCCAGATGCTCCGGCAAGCCCTAGGGTTTGTTCCGTTGAAGCTGAAGCTCCCGGCAAGCTTGTCGCGGGATATCATGCTCCGGCAGAGACACAGCTTCTCGCCGTCGAAGCAGATATCCCCGCAGCAACCTCCAAGATCAACGCCAAGAGCGCCGGTGAGCCAGATGCTCCGGCAAGCCCTAGGGTTTGTTCCGTCGAAGCTGAAGCTCCCGGCAAGCTTGTCGCGGAACGTCAAGCTCCGGCAGAGACACGGCTTCTCGTTGTAGAAGCGGACGTTCCCGCAGCAGCAGAGTTGCCTTTAGTCCTTGTTGTCGAGCCACAGGCTCCAACATGGGCGCAGCAGATTGTCCGTTTCCTTCAGACGGGAGAACTTCCCGAAG
Organism: Triticum urartu; assembly: GCF_003073215.2. NCBI lineage: Eukaryota > Viridiplantae > Streptophyta > Magnoliopsida > Poales > Poaceae > Triticum > Triticum urartu. Next base: position 458,515,922 of record NC_053022.1, read on the forward strand.
AGCAAGAAGAAGCCGAAAGAGTAGCCCGGCAGTCAAGTATGTACCAGTTCGTCGACAAGATCCTGTACAGAAGAAGACTCAACGGTGTGAAATTGAGGTGCATTCCCCGGGAAGACGGACGGAAGCTGTTGGCAGAGATACACGGAGGCATATGTGGTCACCACATTGGCGCAAGAGCACTCGTCGGCAAAGCATTCCGGCAAGGTTTCTTCTGGCCAACAGCCCTCCAGGATGCAACTGCACAAGTAACCAAGTGTGAAGCGTGCCAGTTCCATTCCAAGCAGATACACCAGCCAGCTCAAGCTCTCCAGACGATCCCTTTATCCTGGCCATTTTCGGTCTGGGGGCTCGACATCCTCGGCCCCTTCCCCCGAGCTGTCGGGGGATTTGAGTACTTGTACGTCGCAATCGACAAGTTCACAAAGTGGCCGGAGGTGGAACCAGTGAGGAAGGTGACCGCACAGTCAGCCGTCAAGTTCTTCAGGTCGATTGTTTGCCGCTTCGGGATCCCTAACCGGATAATCACCGACAACGGCACACAGTTCACGAGCCACGCCTTCATGCAATACATTCAAGATCTCGGCGCCAAAGTCTGCTTCGCCTCTGTTGCTCACCCAAGGAGCAACGGTCAAGCGGAGAGGGCAAACGTCGAGGTGCTGCGCGGGCTCAAGACCAGAACTTTCGACAGGCTGCACAAGTGTGGAAGAAACTGGATCAAGGAGCTACCGGTGGTTCTTTGGTCGATCAGAACGACGCCAAATCGAGCCACTGGACAGACACCCTTTGCTCTAGTCTATGGAGCAGAGGCAGTTACCCCCACGGAACTCGTATACGGGTCACCTCGAGTGCTCGCTTATGATGAGCTTGAGCAAGAGCGGCTGCGGCAAGAAGACGCGCTGCTCCTTGAGGAAGATCGTCTCCAGGCTGCTGTGCGAGCTGCTCGCTACCAGCAAGCTCTGCGCTGCTACCACAGCCACAGAGTCAATGCCAGGAGTCTCGAGGAAGGCGACCTTATTCTTCGGCGCGCTCAGTCCGCCAAGAATTCCAACAAGTTGACGCCGAAGTGGGAAGGCCCTTACCGGGTGAGACGAGTCACCAGGCCTGGCGCTGTCCGCCTGGAGACCGAAGACGGTATTCCAGTGAGCAACTCCTGGAACATCGAGCATCTTCGCAAGTTTTACCCGTAAGGCGCGGTTGTCGGACCCCGTCCGGCAACCACCTCTCTGTGCAAGTCTTGCCGCTGCTGCATGTAATCCTTTGTACAGAGCCAGGCGCAGACCCTGGCGCAGGAACAGATATCCTCACGGAACTCGTATACGGGTCACCTCGAGTGCTCGCTCATGATGAGTTTGAGCAAGAGCGGCTGCGGCAAGATGATGCGCTGCTCCTCGAGGAAGATCATCTTCAGGCCGCTGTGCGAGCCGTCGCTCCCAGCCCGTGCCAGAAGCTTCGAGGAAGGCGACCTTGTTCTTCGGCGCGTTCAGTCGGCCAAGATCCAAACAAGTCGACGCCGAAGTGGGAAGGCCCTTACCGTGTGAAACGAGTCACAAGGCCTGGCACTGTCCGCCTTGAGACCGAAGATGGCTTTCCAGTGAGCAACTCCTGGAACATCGAGCATCCTCGTAAGTTTTACCCGTAAGGCGCGGTTGTCGGACCCCGTCCGGCAACCACCTTTCTGTACGAGTCTTGCCGCTGTTGCATGTAAACCTCTGTACAGAGCCAGGCGCAGACCCTGAGCACCAGAAATGAAGCGCTGCATACCCCGGGGGCTATAGAATGCATGCTAGATTGAGTCTGAGTCTCGTCCTTGGTTAGGGTCGATAGTCCCTAACAGCGGCTAACCCCTAGCTTAGAGGTCGAGTGTCCGTCCCTTTGCTTTTCCTTTGTTTGCAGGGCTCGCACGTCCTGGCCAGGCCACCTGGAGGCGAAAAGGAGAAGAAGGGCGTGCCGGCACCTGGGCCCCAGCAAGAACACCGGGGGCTGCGAATGCCAAGATGCCCCCCCCCCCGGCAAGCCGGAGTTGCCGGGGGCTGCAATATCAGATAAGTCTTTTATCCCACTTCATGCATCCTCTTATGGACTGGGGAATGCGAAACCCCATTTCTTCCCGGAAACTGCCGTGCTCCCCCAACTCTAGGCCCTGGAGCGCGTTCCCGGGGCCAAGTTTGGTCGTAGTCGCGGCAGCAGAAGGGATGAAACGAGGAGGCCGCGCCCACCTCGTTCCCACCTCCGTCAAAGGCGTGAGAAAGGTCGAGCGGCGTGGGAAGGCGGCGGGGCTTGTTGTCGGGGAATGGAATGCCTGTCCGAGAGATACCAAGGATTTGCTCCTTGGCGTGGGTGACCCGCGAGGCAAATAACCCGGCAAACATCCCCTTTTCATCAAAAAACATCCCATACGGGTACAGTCCATAGAGGATGAAAAACATGAAAGAGAGGATTACAAGATACAGCTAAAGGCCCGAAGGCTTACAATTAAAAAGATAAGGTGCCCGTAATCATTTTCCTGTCCCTCTCTTCAGGAGGTAGAACAAGCAGGCGAAAAGGGGAAAGGGGCGCCAAGGCGAGCTACAGGTGCCAGAAGACACCAAGAGAACATCCGGGGGCCGGATGGTGATGGCGACGCCAGGAGAAGGGTGCGAAGGAGGGGCGGCAGGACGTCAGCACACTGTCGAGGGCACCACGCCCTCGTACTCCGACCTGACGGCCTTGTCGCCAGCCCTCTTCCCCTTCCGCGACCTCCCTACGCCAGCCGCCCAAGGAGACGCCCCCGGGGAGTTCAAGAAGCCGGCGCCGCGGATGATAGGGTCACCGGTGCCGCACGAGACGGCGCCCGACACCTAGTCGGAGCCGCCGTCCTGCCGGCCGCCACCCTCACCATCACTGCCGCTCTCCTCCTCGTCACTCTCGCTCGAGCAGGAGCCTTCGCTATCGGAGGAGCTGTCCACGCAGCACTTCGCCCGGGTGCCGAAGCACCCGAAGACCTTGACGGAAAGGAGATCGCCCTCCACCAGCTTAAAATGGAGGGTGAGTCCCCCCGTCAAGCTGTGGATGCGGGCGAACGTCTTCCACCCTCGATCGAGATACATCACACTAGGGGCTGGGAACGCCACGCGGACTCGCGTGCCGCTGATCCCACAGCCCCTCATGTGTAATCTCAGAGTCTCGGGCGGGTCCGACTCCATCGCGCCCGCGAACGGAGCCGGAAGCTGGAGGCGACGATGAGGCGCCCGGCGCAGCTTGACGAAGAACTCGCAAGGGTTGTCCCCTATATGGACCGCCGCGGGGGGAGGAGCCGCCGGCGGGGGCGAAGCTGGCGCGTCGCCCCGTCCGCCTCTTCCCCGAGCGCCTCGACCTCGTCCTCGACCCCGTCCACGACCTCGCCCCCTCCCTCTTCCCCATACGGCTGGCTCTGCCACCACGAGCGAAGAAAAGGGGAGGGTGCGCTGTCTGGCGGCGACCCTCGCCGCCACCGATGAAGGCCCAGGATTCCCTTTCTCCATGGCGAATGAGAGAAAGGGGAGCAGAAGCTGAAGAAAAGAGGAGACGGGAGAGTGCAGGCTTCGGTGCTCCCTTCTCGCTCCTTATAAAGGGGCGAAGTGGGAGCCCAGCCGCCCCGCTCAGCGAATCAAGGCACAGGAAGAGCAGGGAGGCGGGCCGACCCGTCCCCTCTGCTCGCAACGGCCCAGGTTCCCGCTCCCGCCGTCCGCGATCCCAAATGCATGGGAGCCGCGTGGCGGAGATGCAGAACTGAGGCAACAGATTGGGCGGCCTCACCCTACCCCGTGATCTCGGGGAGTGGGCGCTTCGGAAATCGCGCACCGGCCCCGTCTAGTAAATGCGCCACGCTCCCACGCCTACCTCCGTTTGGAGTAGAGGGCGTGGGCCGTTCCCCTTCATCATGGTTTGGCGCATGCTCGGGGGGCTAAGCCCCACGCGCGCGCGCCGCCCGCGTCACCCATGACGCCGCGTTCGACGCGCGCCGTTACGGGCGTGCGCGATGGAAGCGGAGAGATATGCGGCGTGACCTAGGCTGCGCGTGCCCGTGCACTGTTTTGGGCCTGGCCCAACAGCGCTCGGCACCGTGTCTGGCCCAGGCCCGGGGGCTCCTGTCGGTGTACTAGAGTAGGGGTACCCTTGTACCCCGAACTTGTGCATGGGCAGTCGCAGCGTCCCGCGGCAAGGCCTGCCAGGTCACCGCCAAGCCTTGTGGTCCCTCTGAAGACCATTCAAGAACAAAGTACTCAAGACAAGACCCCGGCAAGAGGAGCTTGCCGGGAAGAAGGCAAGACCCCGGCAAGAGGAGCTTGCCGGGAAGGCCATCAGAAGCGTCCCAAGACCCCGGCAAGAGGCGCTTGCCGGGAAGGCCGTCCGAGGCATTCCAAGGAACTTGCCGCGGCGCGCTACGCGCCCCGACAAGGCCCGGTGAGCGACAAGCTCCCGGAAGCGACAAGTCGACGGCCGCGGCAAGGCGCTTGCCGCGGCAAGCCCCCACTCCACGCCCGCGCTCCAGCACATCCACCCACGTGTCGCTCCGGGGCCCCTCCCGAGCGCACGTGGCAGGAGGCTGTGCAGCTAGGGGCGTGCGGTGGCACGCAGGCGCTGACAAGACAACCATCGTGGCAAGACGGTGGCGTCCCTAGCGGTCCCTTTCGGTGCTGTCTAGGCGACACAGACGGGCATTTAATGCCCTTGTCCCCTGCCGTCAGGGTTAGGTATGATAACACTGTAGCAGCTAGCTGTGCCTACTACAGCACCTAGCTGTGCCTACCCACGGCACCCTTTCCATTTTTGCCCTTGGCCCCCGTTGCTCTATGTCGGTAACCCCTTGAGTATAAAAGGAGGCCCGTGTGCAACGTAGAGGGGGTCGGCCACCTCGAGAGCTCTCGCGAGGTTCAGCAATTCCACACACTCACGCTCGCTCCCGAGCTAGAAATCAATACCAATCCACAAAGCAGGAGTAGGGTTTTACGCATCCTTGCGGCCCGACTGGGTAAATCGCTCGCGTGCTTCACCTTGATTTACTCCTCGCACGACCAACCGCCCGCTTGCTTCGCCTCGATCTGCTCTTTGCGCAACCTCCGCCCCCCGCCGAACCAAAAGGGACCCGGTCCGCCGCTCCCATAGGTGCCCGTGGATCAGAAACCCCGGCACTATGACTTTGCTATGCTTAATGCTTGTCACTAGGGCCCGAGTGCCATGATTTCGGATATGAACCTATTATGTTTTCATGAATATATGTGAGTTCTTGATCCTATCTTGCAAGTCTATAGTCACCTATTATGTGTTATGATCTGTTAACCCCGAAGTGACAATAATCGGGATACTTACCGGTGATGACCGTAGTTTGAGGAGTTCATGTATTCACTATGTGTTAATGCTTTGGTCCGGTACTCTATTAAAAGGAGGCCTTAATATCCCTTAGTTTCCAATAGGACCCTCCTGCCACGGGAGGGTAGGACAAAAGATGTCATGCAAGTTCTTTTCCATAAGCACGTATGACTATATTCGGAATACATGCCTACATTACATTGATGAATTGGAGCTAGTTCTGTGTCACCCTATGTTATAACTGTTGCATGATTGATCACATCCGACATAATTATCCATCACTAATCCATTGCCTACGAGCTTTTCTGTGGCACCCTGGCTCAGAGAAACCGGAACGCCCCGTCTTCTAGCCCAGAGATCGAGGAGAAGTCTTCTGGAATACGGCATTGCTTAGCATAGAACAAACCAGCTTTCTATTATTACACGAATATGAATACAAGGTCTCCCATATTACAGTGAATAACATCGACACGGCGACACTACGCCTGCCACGGTTGCTCCATGCAAGCAGCAGAACAACACGATGCAGCGGAAAAACTTCTAGCAGCGGAACAACGATGACAGTGGTGAACTCCACTCCACAGGGACTCTGGCTAGAACGCTTATCCTAGCTCGCACGAATGAAAACCACGACAAGCAATCAAGCAATCACAGCATGCCCTGCAAACTGCCATGACACGCCAGGTCAGTACATTGAATGTACTTGCAAGCTCACAATAACCAGAAGCATTCAAGACATACAACAGCATGGCAATTACAGGTTAAACACGGATTAACATCATATTATTCGAACAGCATAGCCTGAACAACATGATACAACTAGAAAAATATGAGGATGGCATGAACATATGAATCTAACGATACTAGCATGCAACATGATGGCACTATATGCACCATTTATCTGCTCGGGTTAATTTGTAACCATCACATGCATCACTTACCAACCTCGGACATCACACGATCATCTCAGGATCAAATCAAACTTGGTATAAACAATACCGTAGTAATCATTAAATGATCACAAGGAGCTTGATCTTTACCCATGATTCTCGCACAACATCACGAATATCCAACAAATCGGTATCCTCAATACCACGGTGATCATCTCATGATCACAAACGGAACCACTCTTGGTTCAACGGGTTACGTCGTAACCAAAAGGTGATCTTTCCGATGATCACAACCATGACCAACACTTGGTCTCAAACGGTGATCTTTCCGGCGATCACAACCAACTTATCTCCTCATCGAACCGTGGTTGTTATTAAGCACATTATTATTATTACTGTTGACCCATAGTGTGACCGACTACGAACTGGGACATTATCCACGGGCGCGGCTACCAATAGATTTAATATACACTCTGCAAAGGTTAGTACACTGTACCCACACTACGGAACCCATGGCCTCGCACTCCCATTCGGGTGGACCAATAGCGTTTCAACAAAACCGTCCTACTGCCATGACACTCTCCCCGCCACTTCGACCAACTCCCCTCTGGGCTAAGTCCTGGGTGGCCCCGTGCCTACCAAAGGCACCAACGGCCAGCGTCGTGGCAAAACATAAACGGTCCCACCCGGGGACAAGGATCCATAACAACAACAATGGGCACACAAGACTTATGTCCGCCTACCTGATCAGGGTAGCGCGGGCCCATAACCTTCCCTCGTTGCAGGCACCGGCGAGAGGCACGAAAATAGACCCAGTTAGGACTTTCCCACAAAGCTAAGCGTGGTTGCATTGGTTAGTTTGATATGGTGGCACCATGACTCAGCCAACAGTTGTTCAAGTTCACTTTAATCCGGTTAAACTTGAATGCAATATGCTGAGCCATGATAAAATAACATGATGAAATTACAATGCATGAGCATGATATCAACATAAGCACGGGTGCAACATAACTATCCACCATATCAACAATGAATCATCTCCAACTGAGCATGGCATAATGACAAGCATGAATATTACAAGTACAACACTACTCATAGCATAACCTGACCACTAGCATCAACCATAAATACCATGCAAGAGCTCATTAATAACATTACCGAGTAAACACTTAACCAACTAGCAGCAAAGGAACAATGCATATTAACAGTACTCGGTAACCGACGTTAGTCATGCACCAAAGAACATGACCAACCCAACATGTACTACTACCAAGCATAGCAATATGAAAGTAAGACTAACAAGTAGTTTATGATGACACGGTGCAAGAAAGCATAACATGATGGTAACCAGCGATCCATAAGCATAACCGAACTAACGACAACAGTAGCAAAACAATCATACAATTATTAAAGATTCAAGTTGAAAACCAATGCTACTGCATGACTATCATGCAAATGGTGGTTGTGGCTTGCCTGGGGTAGATGAAATCATCGGGAAGAAGTGCGAGAAGCTCACGGAAAGAATCGCCACAAAATGTTCTCTCTCGGAGGGGCTGATTAAGCACAAGGGCAAACTAGTCATTTTCAGAATGTCAACCCATAGTGAAAATGAAACCAACAGAACGGGCTCGACGAAACGAAGACATGGGCTTTGGAATCACCTCATTTGGAGTTGGGAGTAAAAATATATAAGGGTTTTTCTACCAGGGGCCTATCTGTAAGAAATCATCACAAACAGGGCATGGACAGGAAAACAGAACTCGCCTTTTCTGAAAATACGTTTTCCAGAGAGGAAAACGCATTCTCGCCCGAAGAAGAAATTGAATACGCTTTCGGTTAAGGGAAAGCGTATTCCGAGAAAGACGCGGCCACTTATCCACGTTAGCGGAGGCGGGGCCGGGGCTTATCTCGCTGACACGCGGGGCCCGCGGCCAGCTGGCAGGGAGGGCATCGTCTCCTTCCTCTCCTCGCTCGCGCCCGCACCTAGCCGAGGCAGAGCCGGCGCCGACGAGGCCTATCGGTGCTACCGGCCACCGCAGGCGGCGCTTGACCTATCCACGAATGCAGGGGAACGCGGCGGAGGCGACCCCGGGGGTTGTAGACGATGGGGAGCTTGGGAACGGCAAATGCGTTCGCTGCGGCGGCCGGCCGGCGTCGGTGAAGATGGGGCCGAGGTCATGGTGGATCCGCCGGCGAACTGAGCTAAGGGAGAGATGCATCAGGGAGTGGGTGGAGCTGTGGTGGTGGAGAGGGAGGGAAGGGATGCTTGGCTTGCTCGAATTTGAGCAGAGGCCATCGGCGGCCAAGGCGGCCATTGGAAGCGAGAAGAGGCTCTCGGGCTCCGGTGAGAGACTGGGGAGGGCTAGTGGAGTGTGAGTATGACGATGAGATGCTCGGGGGAGGCTCGGGTGGCCATATATAGGCAGAGGGAGGAGGAGGCGAGCTGACGTCTCCGTGGACGCGTGTCCGGTGCGGCGGACGCGTGCCCACGCTTGCAATCTCAGAGGTAGACGACGTAGGAGGAGCGGTGGGGGCTTTCACGGGGAAGAGGAGGCAAACAGAGCGCAGGGAGGAAGTGGCCGAGGTGAGCTCGGAGCCAAATGGAGCACTGTGCCCCCGTGGGTGTTCGGAAGTGAGCGTCAGTGAGGAAATGGACAGAGGGGGAGACGGGTACAGGGGAACGGCGACGGCGAGAGGAAGACAATGGACACGGTCACGCACCCGAAGGCGACGAGATGAGGAGGTGCCGCAGCACAAACGACCACTGGACGCGGCCACTGCACACAAAGCGCGTGCATTGTGATGCCATTATCGCGGTCACCGCGTGCACTGGCATGTACCGGGGGAGAGGGGCTTGAACATGTTGTCTAGTGCGTAGCTCATCCAGGGGAGGTTGCAACTGAGGTGGTAGATCAGTGAAAAGTGCTCTGGTTAAATGGTAATCATCCTCTGAAGTTTACTGCAGTAAACTTGGATGAGCACTGGTGATCAACAGGAAGGTGATTGTGATCAATGGAGTTGTCTGCGAGGTTTATGGTAATAAGGACTTTCATCCTGGTAACTTTGAGAAGATTTGGACCAGTAATGAATATAGTTGCTTCACAACTGCATATTCAGTTCAGAATCAAGATTTGGATGATGCACTCACATCGAGAAGCCACTTGAGCTGAAATTTGGCAAGGCCTAATTATTTTGTCATATTAATATGCTGTAAAAATTTCATACCAATTGGACAAGCCAAAGTGGTACTTTCTTCACAAACATCTCCTCTGGACAGAAACTTGCAAAAATTCTAGAGGAGTATTGTCTAGATGAATTGGTCCCAAATTTGGTGGAGAGAGGTTTTATGGTCATGAGAATGCGCTGGAAAATGTTCAGGCAAAATGAAGCAATATAAAATGTACTTGCTTCACAATCTGAAAATATTGCTGGAACAAAAGATTTGGTCCTGTTATCACATAGCTGATTGGATGGGTCTGAAATTTGGAGGAGTGTCATAATATGAGCACATGAAGTAGTGTGAAAACTTTCAACTCATTTAGATAACCCTAGGTATCACTTCCTTCACAAAGGCTTCCCTCAGACAGGAACTTTGAAAAATCACTGAGGAAGTTTGGATAGGCAAATAAAGTTGCATTTTGGCACAGGTCGATTATTTGGACAGGAAAAGATTTCCAAGAAGTTTGGAGTCAAATGGGAAAAGATAAATAGCACTTGCTTCACAATGTGTCATTTAGGATAGAATAGGAAATGAATTTATTGAGCATGATGAGAAATATGGCCAATGAAATATTTTGCCATATTTGAGGAAGATATGACCCAAACAATTTATAAGAATTATTTGGGGATTTTTGGATGGGCATAAATATAGATTGCTTCACAACCTAGGGCAGATAGGGTTATTCCTTTAATAGAAAAAGGAATTTTCATGAGAAAAAGAAATTAGGGTTTGGTCAAGGAGTGAAGTGACATGATCTTGGCAAGGTTTTGAGGATCATGAGTCACTTGGGGAGAGGAAATGAAGGTGATTTCCCAGGTGACAAGGCCACAGAACCACTCCAAAAGGAAAAACAGAGCAAAAACCAATTAAATTAAAAGAAAAAGAAAAGGGTCAAAATCCAGGCTGTTACATTTTCATATATTGGTCTTCGCTTATTTACTTTTCCGTTGCTACTGTTACAATCACTATAAAACCAAAAATATTATTTTTGCTTCCGTTACCACTACTATCATATTACTTTGGTACTAAACACTTTGCTGCAGATATTAAGTTTCCAGGTGGGGTTGAATTGACAACTCAACTGCTAATACTTGGCTATATGGAGTTGAATACTCTATCCTCGAAAACTATTGCGATCCCCTATACTTGTGGGTTATCAGCAAGGCAGGGGGTGCATGGTCGATGCTCACGATAATGGTATGCGCGAGCATGCCACAGGCAGCGGCCAGGTGTGTGCGGGCGGTAGCCAGCGAGGGCACGCTGATGTTTGTCTAGGCCACACGGTGAGTATTCTTTGTTTATGTGTTCTGGCTATTTTGTGAATTGATGCATTAGCCAAAAGGTTGCGCCATCTCAAGTATCTCTGGGTCAGTCACACTACAGTACAGATACTGGCCATATATTGGGCGGATCTGGTAGTGATTTTCACCGATTTCAGGTAAGAATGCTCTCTCCTCTTTGCAGTTAATTAAACAGATCTGTAAGCTGCTTGACTGCTACAACTGGTTGTATCACCGGCCGGTTACTTCGGGCGAATTGGGCAAAACGAATTATGCCATGTATGTTCCATCTCATTTTGTTCAATGCTTGTGCTTTCCGTAATTGGGAGTCTCCAAGTTTTGATTGCATTTATTAGAATGATAGGTACTATCAGGTTGATGAACGGAATGTGAAGCTTATATGAAACAGTGGGACTTTTGATACGTCCATTTTGCATCATGCTTTTATATTGATATTTATTGCGTTATGGGATGTTATTACACATTATGTCACAATACGTATGCCTAATCTCCCTTATTTTACAAGGTTTACATGAAGAGGGGGAATGCCGGCAGCTGGAATTCTGGGCCGGAAAAGGAGCAAATATTAGAGACCTATTCTGCACATCTCCAAAAGTCCTGAAACTTCACGGGAGGACGTTTCAGAATATAAAAAAATATTGGGCGAAAAAAATACCAGAGGGGGGCCACCCACCGTCCACGAGGGTGGGGCGCGCCCTACCCCCCTGGGTGCGCCCCCTGCCTCGTGGGCCCTTGGTGGCCCTCCGATGCCCATCTTTGGCTATATGGAGTTTTTCGTCGAGGAAAAAATCATAAGCTAGCTCATGGGACGAAACTCCGCCGCCACGAGGCGGAACCTTGGCGGAACCAATCTAGGGCTTCGGTGGAGCTGTTCTGCCGGGGAAACTTCCCTCCGGGAGGGGGAAATCATCGCCATCGTCATCACCAATGATCCTCTCATCGGGAGGGGGTCAATCTCCATCAACATCTTCACCAGCACCATCTCGTCTCAAACCCTAGTTCATCTCTTGTATCCAATCTTTGTATCCAAACCTCAGATTAGTACATGTGGGTTCCTGGTAGTGTTGATTACTCCTTGTAGTTGATGCTAGTTGGTTTACTTGGTGGAAGATCATATGTTCAGATCCATGTCGGTGTACAAAAAGAGGGGTACACTTTTTGTACCCCTATAACTATGCACGGGCAGTCTGAGCCGCGGATACCACCACACCAAGCAAGGCAAGGGAGGTGAGCCAGGGTAAGACCGAAGCTTAAGAGAACTAGAACGATGCCAAGGCCAAGACCATGAAGAGCAAAGGGGGACGAAGCGGACTCCCCCGGCAAGATCCTTGCCGGGAGACAGTTCTAGCAGCCCCGGCAAGAGCCTTGCCGCGGCGACTCGTCCCGCGCCTACGGAGCAAATCACCCTTGAGTCCACTGCCCCCAAAGGGCAAGGATTCGGGAGACATCCCCGTGGCGGCATGTAGATCTTTGTGAAGACATTCAAGATCAGATACGCACTAAGGAGACGACAACGCTTGGAGGGATCCCAGCCGAGGAAGACCACAAGACCCCGGCAAGCGCTTTGCCGGGGATGACAGCAGGCGCCTCGGCTAGACCCTTGCCGGGGCCCCGGCAAGGCCCTTGCCGAGGACACCCGCAGGGCCACCATCAGGCCCACGCCGACTAAACCTCCACCACCGCATGCATGCAGCTGCCGACCCAACCAGCTGGGCAGGCACTCAGGTGGCGGCATGCAGATCTTCGTGAAGACCCACCACTGTGCCACCTCAGCTGCCTGCCTACCTACATGGCATCGCAGGCGTCGCTGGCCAGGGTGCGTGTCGACACAAGAAGGAGCGGCGACGGACGAGACAGGTTTCTCCCCTGTCCCCGATAAAGCAAGGACACCTAAGCAAGACGCATTAAATGCGCCTTGTCATGTGATGCGAGGGATAACCTCGCAGCACTGTACCCTTTCCACCTCCTGTGTGCCATTGTGGCAATCCCCTTTTTTCTATAAAAGGAGGCCCGAGGCGACCAGAGGAAGGATTTTGCTTTTTGGAGCTCCTCACGCCCCATAGCTAGCTCAAGAACACAGATATACAATCCACCAAAGTAGGAGTAGGGTTTTACGCATCCTCGCGGCCCAAACCTGGATAAACGAACCGTGTGCTATCTGTTTGATCCGCTCTTCTCACGACCCCGTGCCCCGCTAACCATAGTAGGGATTCTTGTCATCCCATAGGTGTCGTTCCCACCGACATCTTTGGCGCGCCAGGTAGGGGAAGCAGTTGTGAGAATCGGCTTTAGCAGTTAGTTCGGCGCTTCTTCATCATCATGGCGCCCAAGAAGAAGACGATGGTGGCGGTTGGCCAATCGGAAGCCGGACAGCCCGTCCCGACGCGGGCGAGCAGCGGACCAGTCGCAGAAAGGACCCGGGGCGCTGCTCGCGAACACCAACACCATCCCAGCAGCCGGAGTTTGGGAGGCGGCGATGTTTGTGCGCCTGGTAACGGGCCACACGTCGCCAAATCCAAAGGCGGAGCCAAGCCCTTCGCGGGTGGAGCGGGGCCTTCCAGGGTCATCGCCGCCCCGCCCGAAGGTGACGCAAGGGCCTCCAAGACTCCCACGCCGGCGCCAACAGCGCGCTCCTCCCAGGCAGCACGCGACGAACGGCGTAATCATGCCGAAGATCCCGGGCGTCGCCGCGGGAAGAGCCCCGAGCGCCACTCCCGGGACGTAGAAGACCTGCCCACTCGCCGAGGCGCTGGTGAAAACGGCATGCGACCACGGGGTCGTGATAGAGCTCCTTCTGACATGGTCAGAAGTCGAAGCGCGTCGCGATCCGTGCAGGTTTCACTGCCACCGACGCCAGCAGAGGCCCTGGCGTGTGTGCAGTTGCTCCTCGACTTTCCTCCCACTATGGGGAAACTCGACGAATGGAGAGCTACTATCCGAAGCCTTGTTGCAGTGGCCAACAAAGACGAACCAAGTCCGGTGGGCCCCCCGGGTCGACGCTCTGATGGAGTCCCATGGACAAGTGGCGGAAAAGCCGGTGGCGCCGCGACCACGGTGCATTCACCTCTTCCCCATCCGGTACCGCGGACGCCAGCTCATCGCGACGTCGTGGGCACGACATCTCCATAGCATCGTCTGACCCGTGGACCCACTGTGACCAGCGCCAAGTTCTTCGGGAACGAGCCCATGAAGACGCTCGAACCACTATCGAGCGCCGGCGCGGAGCGCGCCACCAGTCAGACAGGCGAGCAGGGCCTGCTGTGAACCACCCGGCCCCGGAGAGCCCTGGAGGCCTACCTTACGAGGTAGGCTGTCCGGCTTTTACCTGTGAGCTGCGGCAGTTCCAGTGGCCCACTCACCGTGCCTTCAAACCTGACGTTGGTGAAAAGTACAACGGCAAGACTCACCCGTCTGAGTTCCTCAGCATCTACACCATCGCGATGCAAGCCGCCGGAGCCCGCGACGATAAGGTGCTTGCGAATTACTTTCCATTGGCTCTTAAACCCAACGCCATGTCGTGGTTGATGCACTTGCCAGTAGACTCTATTTCCTCCTAGTCGGATTTGTGCCATGAGTTTGTGGGCGCCTTTACTGGAGGTCACCAAGCCCATGGCCAAGCAAGCGACCTGCATGTCATTCCCCAGAAGGGAGGCGAGAGTCTGCGCAAGTATATATGGAGGTTCAGCCGGGTACAGTCCAATATCCCTAATGTTCACCTTGCCGCCATCATCAGCGCGTTCCATCAGAACGTGCGTAACCGCAAGATGCGCGAAGAACTGGCAATGAACAAGGTGAAAGATGTGGCAGAACTCTATGTTCTTGCTGACAGATGTGCCCGAGCTAAAGAGGGAAGGAAGTACCCCGGCGAAGATGCCGGCGTGGAAACCGACTCCTCAGATGAGGATACTGCCGCCCCAGCGAAGAAAGGCCGGCGCCGCAACAGGAAGCGCAAAGGTAAAGCTGTGCTTGCCGTCGAGGGATCTGATGGCGCCGGCTCCGCCAAGAAAACCAAGGCAGATGACCCCGGCAAGGAAATTGCCGGATGTGTTGCGTGTCGGGCCTTGGCGGCTGCCGAGAAGCCAGGAAACTCCGACAAGCAATACTGCAAGATCCATCGCACCAAAGGCCATGATCTCCAGAACTGCCGACAGGTTGAGCTCCTTGCTGAGAAGCAGAGGGCTGAATATGAGAGGCGGGACAAGGAGAAAGGCCAGGACGGTGCTGAGGGGTCCGGCAAGAAGCGTGACGGCCAGGCGGGCCGTCGCGGAAAAGATAAACAGCGGGAGAGGCCCGCCCGGGGCCGTGACAAAAAGCCAGAAGACAATGATCACGAAGAGGACGATGAGTCTGGTGACCATGAATTTCAGAAAGCTACAGAGGCCATGTGCGTCGATGGTGGCGCCTCGTTGCATACCTCTCACCGCTAGCTTAAACAGTGGGCGCGTGAGATTACAGCAGCGAAACCATCGTTTGATGCCCAAAGGCCGCTGAAGTGGTCCATCACACCTATCATTTTTGACACTGAGGATCACCCTGATCGCACTACTGCAGTCGGGTGCTTGCCATTGTTGGTTTCACCAACAATACGCAACCTCAAGGTGACAAGGATGCTAGTTGATGGCGGGGCCAGTCTGAACTTAATCTCACCAGCCGTGATCGAGAAATTGCAGATTCCTGATGAAGACCTCGAAGAGGCGGGTATGTTTCACGGGGTCAACCCAGGAAGAAGTCAACCAAAGGGAAAGGTCACGTTGCCCGTGACTTTTGGGAGTGATCTGAACTACAGGACAGAAAGGATTGTGTTCGACGTTGCCAAGATCCCCTTGCCTTACAACGGGATCCTTGGCCGCCCAGCGCTGGCCAAGTTCATGGCGGCGTCACATTACGCCTACAACACCCTGAAGATGTCGGGGCCTGTGACGATCATCACCGTCCCATCAGACAAGAAGGATGCGCTAATTTGCGCTGACCAACTCTACCAACAAGCAGTTGCAGCAGCCGCCACTGCTAAGGCGCTTGCTCCTGCCGCTGGAGCCCCGGGAAGGAAAAAGAAGAAGACCGGTGAGACCTCAGGCACCCACTCCGGCAAGCGCACCTCTTCAGAGTGTAGCGCTCCCGTCGAGGACGTGCCAGAGAGCTCCGCCGACAGAAACAAGAAGTCCAGGGCCACACCGCCGGGAACCAAGAAGGTTTCTGTCAAGGAGGACGGCACGGGAGGAGCTTTTACCATAAGCTCCACCCTTGACGACAAATAGGAAGACGCGCTCGTCACCTTCCTACGGGCGAATGTCGATGTGTTTGCATGGCAAGCATCCGACATCCCCGGCGTTCCCAGGGAGGTGATTGAGCACCACCTTGCTGTCTGTCCTCATGCGCGGCCCGTCAAGCAGAGGGTCAGAAAGCAAGCTTTGGAACGACAAGAGTTCATCGGAGAGGAGATCCGGAAACTGGAAGCAGCGGGTTTGGTAAGAGGAGTGCTCCATCCAACGTGGTTGGCCAATCCGGTGGTAGTGCGCAAGGAAAATGGGAAGTGGAGGCTGTGTATTGATTACACAGATATTAATAAGGCTTGTCCCAAAGACCCCTTCCCGTTGCCGCGCATCGACCAGATTGTTGACTCCACAGCTGGGTGTGATCTGTTGTCATTCCTCGATGCCTACTCCGGCTACCACCAGATCTTCATGACAAGGGAAGATGAAGAGAAAACGGCATTCATCACCCCATGTGGTACGTATTGCTTTATACGGATGCCTTTCGGGTTGAAGAGTGCTGGTTCAACGTTTGCAAGGGCGGTCCAGATTGGTTTTGAACCCCAGCTCCATAGAAATATGGAAGCTTATATGGATGATATAGTGGTCAAAACCAAGAACAGGGCAACCCTCATATCAGATTTACAAGAAACATTTGCAAACCTACGCAAGATCAATCTCAAACTGAACCCTGAGAAGTGCGTCTTCGGCGTCCCGTCTAGCAAGCTTCTCGGGTTCTTTGCGTCACAGCGTGGGATAGAGGCCAATCCGGACAAGATCAAAGCTATAGAGCAGATTGAAGCGCCCAAGCGAGTCAAGGATGTGCGTCGGCTTGCTGGTTGCGTTGCCGCCAGGCGCCGGGGCTGGCGTACTGCTTGTCGCGCCCACCGGAGAGCACCTCAAGTACGTGATCCAGATGCACTTCCCCAGGGAGGTGTCAACAAACAATACGGCTGAGTACGAAGGGCTGCTTGCCGGTCTTAGGATCGCGGCGGACCTCGGAATCAAGAAACTCGTCGTCAGAGGCGACTCGCAACTTGTCGTCAAGCAAGTCAACAAGGATTACCAGAGCCCGTTGATGAAGGCCTACGTCGATGAAGTGAGAAAGCTGGAAGAGCGTTTTGACGGTATACATGCAGAATACGTTCCCCGAGCGGAGAATGATATCGCCGATTACCTGTCAAAACGCGTTGTCCTCAAGCTACCTGTGGAACCAGGTACCTTTGTGCTTCGGCTAACTCAGCCATCCATTGATCCATCAACAGAGCAGAACAAGAGGAGAAAATCAAGGCCCGGCAAATACTTTCCCGCTGAGCTCCCTGAAGCCGCCGGCAAGGATGTTGCCGGAGACACTGAGCCCGCCACGGGACGGCTAGCTCCGACAGAGCATCAAGCTCTTGCCATGGAGACAGCCACTCTGATAGCGGAGGAAATGCCTTTAGTCCTCGTCATCGAGCCCCAGGCTCTAGCGTGGGCACAGCATACCGTCTGATTCCTCCAAACAAGGGACTTCCTTAGGAGCAGGAAGAAGCGGAAAAAGTAGCCCGTCGCTCTACTATGTACCAGTTCGTCGATGATGTCCTGTACAGAAAGAGGCCGAACGGCGTGAAATTGAAGTGTATCCCTCGAGAGGAAGGACTGGGGCTATTGGCGGAGATACATGGAGGCATATGTCGATCCCACATCGGGTCAAGGGCCCTTGCCGGCAAAGTGTTTCGGCAAGGCTTCTTCTGGCCCACCGCCCTCCAGCATGCGACGACACTAGTCACCAGGTGTGAAGCGTGTCAGTTCCATTCAAAGAAGCTTCATCAGCCAGCTCAAGCCCTTCAAACCATTCCTCTCTCCTGGCCTTTCTCAGTCTGGGGGCTCGACATACTGGGCCCTTTCCCTCGCGCTGTCGGGGGCTTTGAGTACTTGTACGTTGCAATCGACAAGTTCACAAAGTGGCCAGAAGTGGAAGCAGTTAGGAAGGTCACAGCACAGTCAGCTGTCAAGTTCTTCAAAGGACTGGTGTGTCGTTTTGGTGTACCCAATAGGGTTATCACCGACAACGACACGCAGTTCACAAGCCACACCTTCATGCAATATATTCAAGACCTCGGCAGCAAGGTCTGTTTCGCTTCCGTTGCTCACCCACGAAGCAATGGTCAAGCTGAGAGGGCAAATGCTGAAGTACTACGAGGCCTGAGGACAAAGACCTTTGACAGACTGCACAAGAGTGGAAGGCGCTGGATTGATGAATTGTCGGTGGTTCTTTGGTCAATCAGAACGACACCAAATTGAGCCACCGGCCAGACACCCTTTGCCCTGGTATACGGGGCAGAAGCAGTTCTCCCCACAGAACTCATATACGGGTCACCTCGAGTACTCACTTATGACGAGCTTGAGCAAGAGCAATTGCGGCAAAATGACGCAACACTCCTTGAGGAAGATCGTCTTCGGGCGGCTGTGAGAGCAGCGCGCTACCAGCAAGCCTTGCGCCGCTACCATAGCCGCAAGGTTCATGCCCGAAGCTTTGAGGAAGGCGACCTTGTTCTTCGGCGCGTTCAATCGGCCAAGAATTCCAACAAGTTGACGCCAAAGTGGGAAAGCCCTTATCAGGTAATACGAGTCACCAGGCCCGGTGCAGTCCGCCTGGAGACCGAAGATGCCATTCCGGTGAGTAACTCCTGGAACATTGAGCATCTTCGCAAGTTTTACCCGTGAGGCGCGGCTTGCCGGGCCCCCCGGCAAGCCACCTTTTGTACGAGCCTTGTCGATGACGCATGTAACCCTTTGTACAAAGTCAGGCGCAGACCCTGAGCATAAATAAATGAAGCGCTGGCGCCCTAAGTTATAACATGCATGCTAGGTCGAGTCTCGTCCTTGGTTAGGGTTGATAGTGCTTAGCGGCGACTAACCCCTAGCTTAGAGGTCGAGTGTGCGTCTCTTTGTCTTTCTTTTGTCTTCTTTGGTTCACAGGACACACAGATATCCGTGCCGAACCACTTGGGGAGAAAAAAAAGAGGAACAGACCAGCATCTAGCCCCCGGCAAGCTAGTATTGCCGGGGGCTGCAAGAGCAAAGATTCACCCACGGCGAACCAGGGTTGCCGGGGACTGCAGCTTCAGATAAGTTCTTCATCCCTTATCATGCATTCCATTATGGACTGAGGTATGTGAAACCTTGTTTTCCCCTAAGCTACCGTGCTCCCCTAACTCTAGGCCCTAGGGCTCGTTCCTGGGGCCAGGTTTGGTCGTAGTCGCGGCAGCGAAAGGATGAAACAAGGAGCCTGAACCCGCCTCATCCCTGCCTCCGCCAAAGGCGTGAGGAAGGTCGAGCGAAGTGGGGAGACGACAAGGCCTGTTGCCGGGGAAGGAAATGTTTATCTTGAAGATATCAATGATTTACTCCTTGTCGTGGGTTCCACCCGCAAACAAATGACCCGGCAAGCATCCCTTTTTATTAAAAAAACATTCCACTCAGGTACAGTCCATAGGGAATGAAAAACATGAATGATGGGATTACAAGTTTTAAATTCAACAAAGGCCCGAAGGCTTACAAACTAAAAAGAGATAAGGTGCCCGTAATCCCTTTCTTGTCCTTCTCCTCAGGAGGCAGGTCAAGGAGGCGAAAGTGACAAAAGGAGCGCCTAGGCGAGCTACGGGTGGCAGAAGACACCAAGAGAACATCTTGGTGGCCGTCCAAAGGCTGGATGGTGATGGCGGCGCCGGAAGCAGAGCTCAAAGACGAGGCGGCAGGACGTCACGTCGAAGGCATCGGTGCCCGCATACTCCGACTTGATGGCCTTGCCGCCCGCCCTCTTCCTCTTCCGCAGCCTCCCAACGCCAGCCGCCCAAGGAGATGACCCCGAGAAGTTCAGGGAGCCGGCGACACGGATGATGGGGTCGCCGGTGCCGCACGGAGCGGCACCCGACACCTAGTCGGACCCATCATCCTGCCGCCTACTACCCTCGTCGTCGCTGCCGCTGTCCTCCTCGTCACTCCCGCCCGAGGAGGAGTCTTCACTATCAGAAGAGCTCTCCACGCAGCACCTTGCACGGGTCCCAAAGAGCCTGAAGACCTTGACGGAGAGAAGGCCACCCTCCATCAGCTTAAAATGGAGAGTGAGCCCCTCCGTCAAGCGGTGGATATGAGCAAACGTCTTCCATCCCTGACGAAGATACATCACGTGAGGGGCGGGGAAGTCGACGCGGACCCGCGTGCCACTGATCCCGCAGCCCCTCATGTGCAGTCGCAACGACTCCGGCGGATCCAGCTCCATCTCCCGCACAAATGGAGTCGGGAGACGAAGGTGACGGTGCGGCGGCCGGCGCAGCCTGACGAAGAACTCACAAGGGTCATCCCCAACATGGCCCTCCATTGGAGGAGGAGCTGCTGGCGGAGGCGAGGCCGGTGCGTCGCCCCGTCCTCCCCTTCCCCGAGTGCCCCGGCCTCGCCCATGGCCTCGCCCCCTCCCCCTTCCCCTTGCGGCTGGCTCTGCCACCACAGGCGCAGGAGAAGGAGGGACGCGTTGTCGAGCGGCGACCCTCGCCGCCACTGTTGAAGGACCGAGATTCCCTCTCTCCATGACGGATGGAAGGGAGGAGCAGAAGCTGAAGGAAGAAGAAGATGAAAGAATGCGGGACGCCATCCCCCCCTCCCGCTTTTTATAAAGGATCAGGGTTGGGGCTCGGCCGCCCCGCTCGGCCAATCAAGATACGGAAGGCGCAGGGAGCCAGGACCGACCTGCCGCCCCAACCAGCGACGGCTCGGTTTCCCGCCTCCACCGTTTGCCACCCCAGGTGCATGGGAGACACGTGGCGGACGTGCAGAACTGAGGGGATGGGTGAGACGACCACTCCCCACCCCGTGATCGTGGTGAGTGGACGCCTTGAAGACCGCGCCTCAGCCCCATTCAGTAAATGGGCCGCGCCTCCACGCCTCCCTCCGTTTATGGGGAAGGCGCGAACCGCCCCTTTACTATGATGTGACGCATGCCTGCGGGAACCAACCCCACGCATGCCGCCCACGTCACACGCACCTCCCCACGCCGCGCCACGCGCGGGAATCGTGGGAAGCGCAGCGCGCGAAGAATCTTACCGCGGTAAAAACCGCCCCGCCTGCCCGTGCACCGTTTTTTGGCCTAGCCCAACAGCGCGTTGCGCTTATGTGTGGCCCAGGCCCGGGGGCTCCTGTCGGTGTACAAAAAGAGGGGTACACTTTTTGTACCCCTATAACTGTGCACGGGCAGTCTGAGCCGCGGATACCACCACACCAAGCAAGGCAAGGGAGGTGAGCCAGGGTAAGACCGAAGCTCAAGAGAACTAGAACGACGCCAAGGCCAAGACCACAAAGAGCAAAGGGGACGAAGCGGACTCCCCCGGCAAGATCCTTGCTGGGAGACAGTTCTAGCAGCCCCGGCAAGACCCTTGCCGCGGCGACTCGTCCCGCGCCTACGGAGCAAATCACCCTTGAGTCCACTGCCCCCAAAGTGCAAGGATTCGGGAGACATCCCCGTGGCGGCATGCAGATCTTTGTGAAGACATTCAAGATCAGATACGCACTAAGGAGACGACAACCCTTGGCGGGATCCCAGCCGAGGAAGACCACAAGGCCCCCGGCAAGCGCCTTGCGAGGGATGATAGCAGACGCCTCGGCAAGACCCTTGCCGGGGCCCCGGCAAGTTCCTTGTCGAGGACACCCGCAGGGCCACCATCAGACCCACGCCGACTAAACCTCCACCACCGCATGCATGCAGCTGCCGACCCAACCAGCTGGGCAGGCACCCGCGTGGCGGCATGCAGATCTTCGTGAAGACCCACCACTGCGCCATCTCAGCTGCCTGCCTACCTACATGGCATCGCATGCGTCGCTGGCCAGGGCGCATGTCGACACAAGAAGGAGCGGCGACGGACGAGACAGGTTTCTCCCCCGTCCCCGATAAAGCAAGGACACCTAAGCAAGACACATTAAATGTGCCTTGTCATGTGATGCGAGGGATAACCTCACAGCACTGTACCCTTTCCACCTCCTGTGTGCCACTGTGGCAACCCCCTTTTTCTATAAAAGGAGGCCTGAGGCGACCAGAGGAAGGATTCGGCTTTTTGGAGCTCCTCACGCCCCATAGCTAGCTCAAGAACACAGATATACAATCCACCAAAGCAGGAGTAGGGTTTTACGCATCCTCGCGGCCCGAACCTGGATAAACGAACCGTGTGCTATCTGTTTGATCCGCTCTTCTCACGACCCCGCGCCTTGCTAACCACAGTAGGGATTCTTGTGATCCCATAGGTGTCGTTCCCACCGACATTCCATTATGCATATTAGTACCCCTCTGATTATGAACATGAATATGCTTTGTGAGTAGTTATGTTTGTTCCTGAGGACATGGGAGAAGTCTTGCTATAAGTAGTCATGTGAATTTGGTATTTGTTCGATATTTTGATGAGATGTATGTTGTCATCCCTTTAGTGGTGTCATGTGAACGTCGACTACATGACACTTCACCATTGTTTGGGCCTAGAGGGAGGCATTGGGAAGTAATAAGTAGATGATGGTTGCTAGAGTGACAGAAGCTTAAACCCTAGTTTATGCGTTGCTTTGTAAGGGGCTGATTTGGATCCATATGTTTCATGCTATGGTTAGGTTTACCTTAATGCTTCTGTTGTAGTTGCGGATGCTTGCAATAGGAGTTAATCATAAGTGGTATGCTTGTCCAAGTAAGGACAGTACCCAAGCACCGGTCCACCCACATATCATATTATCAAAGTACCAAACGCGGATCATATGAACGTGATGAAAACTAGCTTGACGATAATTCCCATGTGTCCTCGGGAGCGCTTTACTTCATATAATAGTTTGTCCAGGCTTGTCCTTTGCTACAAAAAGTATTGGGCCATCTTGTCACTAGTAGAAAAATGGTCAAATGTGAAGCACATTAGTGCTGGTTTGAATTTGAGCCGGCACTAATGTGTCCATTAGTGCCGGTTCCAACGGCTAGGCGGGCGGACATCATTAGTACCGGTTCGTGGCGAACCTTTAGCACCGGTTCGTGCCACGAACCGGTACTAAAGTGAGTGGTGGCAGAATGTTGTCAGTCCGGGGCCCCTCCATCACCTTTAGTACCGGGTCGTATCACGAACCGGTACTAAAGGTCGTCCTACATAGACCCTTCGTCCACCCGAGATCGCTCTGTTCTTCCCCTTTCCCCTCTCCTCTCTATTCTTTCCCTCTTCCTCTCAAGCTCATCACACATTTTGCCCAAAATTTGTCAAGATTTGAAGGCCCCCATCCATTCAAATGATCACAAAGGTTAGCAACTTTGTCCTTTCATCTCTCATTGCTAGATTAGCTCGTGCAATGCTTTATATAGTGATTGATTTTTGAGTTTAGTAATTTGGGAGGAATTATATATATGTGCTAGTATTTGATTTATATGCAATTTGAGGTCAAAAATAACACTTAGTTTGCATATGTATGTGTGGTTTACTTAGTGCCTTCTAAATCTCCGTCGTAACCACCATCGATCGCCCGCAACGTCCCGTCGCCGGCACCACCTTGTGGTGAGCCTCTTGTTCATGAATGTTTTATATAAAAATTGATGTTTGTGTGATTTGGATATATAGTTACTCGTATAATTATCTTACCCATACGTTGTTTGTTATACATAGTGCCATGGTTTTGATATCCGTCCCCGTCGGCCCTCGTCCGGGTTAGGATTCGGATGTGGTATATTCTCTTTTAAAACTATTTGTTGCATTTCGTGTTTATGAAAAATTATGCCCATCAAGTTGACATAGATATTTGTATGTAGGAGGTAGTTGAACCAGAAATTCCAACCGACCCTATTGTCGAGAGGATAAATTTAGTTGAAAGAGAAAACGAGGATTTGAAGGAAAATTTGAAAAGAATTGAGGGGGAGAAGATGGAATTGGAGTTGCATGTTGCCAATGTCGTCGATGATCACAAGATTAAGATGGAGAAAATGCGCTTGAAGATTAGAAAGATTACAAAATATGCCATTCATAGTGAGGCTTGGTATCATTATGCTGTTGGATCAATTGTTACCTTAGTTGCGATCTTGATCGCATTTGTTGTTGCATTTAAATTCTTTAGCTAGAGAGTTATTTGTTTGTTGCATTTAAGTGTTGTATGAACTTTATGTATGAACTTCATGTATTGTATTAATTTGGTGTTTTCGGTGCTGTGTATTGAAGATGAGCCAGCAATGGATGTACGATGACCGATGCTCTCCCGAGTTCATTAATGGCGTGCATACTTTTCTACTTGCGGCTGAGGCAAACAAGCGGGCAGATGGTTTTATGCCTTGTCCATGTGATGGCTGTAAGAATGGTCACAATTACTCAACGTCAAGAACCATTCACGTCCACCTGTTTGAGTCCGGTTTCATGCCCCACTATAATGTTTGGACCAAGCACGGAGAAAGAGGGGTTATGATGGAAGACAATGAAGAAGAAGAGGACGACGACAGCTATCCTGGCCATGCATTCCCTGAATATGATGATACAACAATGAGGGAAGAAGCTGAGCTGGTAATGCGGGAAGAAGCTAAGCCGGCAATGCGGGAAGAAGCTGAAGAAGAGGCATCGTATGAGCCCGTTGATGATCTAGGTCGGGCCATTGTCGATGCAAATAGAAACTGCACAAGTGATTTGGAGAAGAAGAAGTTGCAGCGCATGTTAGAGGATCACAAAAAATTGTTGTACCCGAATTGCGTAGGTGACAAGAAAAAGCTGGGCACCACACTGGAATTGCTGCAATGGAAGGCAGAGAATGGTGTATCTGACAAGGGATTTGGAAAGTTGCTGGTAATGATAAAGAATATGCTCCCAAAGGACAATGAATTGCCCAAGAGTACGTACGAAGCAAAGAAGGTTGTCTGCCCTCTAGGGTTAGAGGTGCAGAAGATACATGCATGCCCTAATGATTGCATCCTCTACCGCGGTGAGTACGAGGATTTGAATGCTTGCCCGATATGCGGTGCATTGCGCT
Source organism: Triticum urartu (assembly GCF_003073215.2). Taxonomy (NCBI): domain Eukaryota; kingdom Viridiplantae; phylum Streptophyta; class Magnoliopsida; order Poales; family Poaceae; genus Triticum; species Triticum urartu. The sequence goes on from NC_053022.1 coordinate 458,540,904, forward strand.
ATAAGATCAGCCGCGATGATCCTGGTGATGTCGAGGGTGAGCGCCCCAGGAAGAAGATTCCTGCCAAGGTGATGTGGTATGCTCCTATAATACCATGGTTGAAACGTTTGTTCCAAAACAAAGAGCATGCCAAGGTGATGCGATGGCACAGAGAAGACCGTAAGAAAGACAGAAAGTTGAGAGTACCCGCTGACGGGTCGCAGTGGAGAAAAATCAAGAGAAAGTATGGGAAGGAGTTTGCAGATGACGCAAGGAACGTATGGTTTGGTCTAAGCGTAGATGGCATTAATCCTTTTGGGGAGCAGAGCAGCAACCATAACACCTGGCCTGTGACTCTATGTTTGTATAACCTTCCTCCTTGGTTGTGCATGAAGCGGAAGTTCATTATGATGCCAGTGCTCATCCAAGGCCCTAAGCAACCCGGCAACGATATTGATGTGTACCTAAGGCCATTAGTTGAAGAACTCTTACAGTTGTGGAATGGAACAGGTGTACGTGCATGGGATGAGCACATGGGGGAAGAATTTGACCTAAAGGCGTTGATGTTCGTGACCATCAATGATTGGCCTGCTCTCAGTAACCTTTCAGGACAGACAAACAAGGGATACCGCGCATGCACGCATTGTTTGGATGATACTGACAGTATATATTTGGCTAATTGTAAGAAGAATGTGTACCTGGGACATCGTCGATTTCTTCCGAGCGGGCATGCCATAAGAAAGAAAGGCAAACATTTCAAAGGTGAGGCGGATCACCGGACGAAGCCTCGCCACCGTACTGGTGCTAATGTACATGATATGGTCAAGGATTTGAAGGCAGTCTTTGGAAAGGGTCCTGACGGACAACCTGTTCCGAATGACGCTGACGGACGCGCATCCATGTGGAAGAAGAAATCTATATTTTGGGACCTGCCCTATTGGAAATACCTAGAGGTCCGCTCTGCAATCGATGTGATGCACGTGACGAAGAATCTTTGCGTGACCCTGCTTGGCTTCTTGGGCGTGTATGGGAAGACAAAAGATACACCTGAGGCACGGGAGGACCAGCAACGTATGCATGGAAAAGACGGCATACATCAGGGTCATGCCAGCTATGCTCTTACCAACGAAGAGAAGGAAATCTTTTTTGAATGCCTGCTCAGTATTAAGGTACCGTCTGGCTTCTCATCGAATATAAAGGGAATAATAAACATGGCAGAGAAAAAGTTCCAGAACCTAAAGTCTCATGACTGCCACGTGATTATGACGCAACTGCTTCCGGTTGCATTGAGGGGGCTTCTACCGAAAAACGTTCGATTAGCCATTGTGAAGCTATGTGCATTCCTCAATGCAATCTCTCAGAAGGTAATCGATCAAGAAATCATACCAAGGTTATAGAATGATTTGGTGCAATGTCTTGTCAGTTTCGAGTTGGTGTTCCCACCATCCTTCTTCAACATCATGACGCACGTCCTAGTTCACCTATGCGAAGAGATTAACGTTTTGGGTCCTGTATTTCTACACAACATGTTCCCCTTTGAGAGGTTCATGGGAGTCTTAAAGAAATATGTTCATAACCGTGCTAGGCCAGAAGGAAGCATCTCCAAGGGCCATGAAAATGAGGAGGTCATTGAGTTTTTTATTGACTTTATTTCTTACCTTAAGCCGATTGGTGTTCCTGAATCGCAGCATAAGGGCAGACTGGATGGAAAAGGCACGCTAGGAGGGGATCAAATAATATGTATGGACGGACATTCTCTAACTGAAGCACACTACACAGTTCTACAGAATTCCGCCTTGGTGGCTCCGTATATGGACGAACACAAGAATTTTCTGCGCTCCAAACACCCGGAGCGGTCTGATGACTGGATTACATGTGAACAAACGAGGAGTTTCGCCGGCTGGTTGTAGACACGTACCATGCATGGCACCTCTATTGAAGATGACCTGTACTCGCTGTCCCAGTTACCATCTTCGAATATAATGACTTTCAAAGGGTACGAGATAAATGGTAATACATTTTACACGATCGCCCAAGATAAGAAGAGCACCAACCAAAATAGTGGTGTCCGCTTTGATGCAACAACCAAGACGGGAAAGGAAACATATTATGGTTACATAGAGGAGATATGGGAACTTGACTATGGACGTGGTTTGAAGGTCCCTTTGTTTCGGTGCAAATGGGTCAATATGACACGAGGCGGGGTAACGGAAGACCCGCAGTATGGAATGACAACAGTGGATCTCAACAATCTTGCGTATGCAGACGAACCATTCGTCCTAGCTAATGATGTGGCACAGGTTTTCTATGTGAAGGATATGTCTACCAAGCCGAGAAAAAGAAAAGATAAGGAAGCGAATGCATCATACGATGAGCCAAAGCGCCACATAGTTCTTTCTGGGAAGAGAAACATCATGGGAGTGGATGACAAGACAGACATGCCTGAAGATTATGAAAAGTTTGATGAAATTGCTCCATTCACAGTGAATATTGACCCGAGCATCCAGTTAAATGATGAAGATTTTCCATGGCTACGGCGCAAAGGGACACACGCGAAGAAAAAGTTTCACACCCAAAGATCTGGGATGTGATCGGCTTCACTATCATCACTTTCTTATGTGTTTCACACCCAGGAGGGAATCTCTGTAATAGTTAGGGTAGTTATGTGTTTTGGCATTTGAAACGCGAAGAAATTTTATGTGCAAACAAATTCTTTCATGCATTTACTAATTTTTTCAGATAAATGACCTTGACATTGAAAAGCATTTCAAATGAACTCAGAAAGGTTGAAAGTTGGCATGGTATCATAATTTCACCCACATAGCATGTGCAAAAAAGTAGAGAGGCCTACCGCAAAAACTGGATGCACTTCGTGTACAAAATGGACAATCTCTTTTGAAGTATCAGGGTTTCGGACAAAAACTCATCCGTCACAAATGCATTTCATTTTTTAAATAACCTAAGCATTACCAAATTGAATATAATGAAAAAACACACTAATATTAAACATAAGAAAAAAGAATCACTGAAAGATCCATTTTCAAAGTTAAGTTATTCACAAACTAGTGATTCACACAAATTTCAAATAATTCAAAATTTAAACTATTCAAATTTGTAAACTACCGGCACTAACAAAAAGTTTGTAATTTTTTGTACCTAAAGCAAAATATTCACAAAGAAACTCCAAATACAGCAAAAAACAACTCAAAAATAAATAAAACAAAAATAAATAAAGCAAAAAAGCCCGCTGATACGTCTCTGCTACCTCTTGGGCTTGCATTGGATTTCCCCGAAGAGGAAAGGATGATGCAGCAGAGTAACGTAAGTATTTCCCTCAGTTTTTTAGAACCAAGGTATCAATCCAGTAGGAGGCCACGCTCAAGTCCCTCGTACCTGCACAAAATGATAGCTACTCGCAACCAACGCGATTAGGGGTTGTCAATCCCTTCACGGTCACTTACAAGAGTGAGATCTGATAGATATAATATTTTTGGTATTTTTGGTATAAATATGCAAAGTGAAAAGTAAAGGCAAAGTAAAAAAGCAAAGTAAGATTAAAGTAATGGAGATTGATATGATGAGAATAGACCCGGGGGCCATAGGTTTCACTAGTGGCTTCTCTCAAGAGCATAAGTATTCTACGGTGGGTGAACAAATTACTGTTGAGCAATTGACAGAATTGGGCACAGTTATGAGAATATCTAGACATGATCATGTATATAGGCATCACGTCCGTGACAAGTAGACCGAAACAATTCTGCATCTACTACTATTACTCCACTCATCGACCGCTATCCAACATGCATCTAGAGTATTAAGTTAAAAACAGAGTAACGCCTTAAGCAAGATGACATGATGTAGAGAGATAAATTCATGCAATATGAAATAAACCCCATCTTGTTATCCTTGATGGCAACGATGCAATACGTGCCTTGCTGCCCCTTCTATCACTGGGAAAGGACACCGCAAGATCGAACCCAAAGCTAAGCACTTCTCCCATGGCAAGAACTACCAATCTAGTTGGCCGAACCAAACGGATAATTCGAAGAGACTTGCAAAGACAACCAATCATACATAAAAGAATTCTGAGAAGATTCAAATATTATTTATAGATAGACTTGATCATAAACCCACAATTCATCGGTCTCAACAAACACACCGCAAAAAGAAGATTACATCGAATAGATCTCCACAAGAGAGGGGGAGAACTTTGTATTGAGATTCAGAGAGAGAGAGAAGAAGCCATCTAGCTACTAACTATGGACCCGAAGGTCTAAGGTAAACTACTCACACTTCATCGGAGAGGCTATGATGATGTAGAAGCCCTCCGTGATGACGGCCCTCTTCCGGCGGAGCTCCGGAACAGGCCCCAAGATGGGATCTCGTGGATACAGAAAGTTGCGGTGGTGGAATTAGGTTTTTGGCTCCTGTTCTGATCGTTTGGGGGTACATAGGTATATATAGAAGGAAGGAGTACGTTGGTGGAGCTCCAAAGGGCCCACGAGGCAGGGGGCGTGCCCTAGGGGGGCGCGCCCCCACCCTCGTGACCGCATCTTTTGTTCCTTGGCGTAGGGTCCAAGTCTCCTGGATCACGTTCGGTAAGAAAATCACGTTCCCGAAGGTTTTATTCCGTTTGGACTCCGTTTGATATTCTGTTTCTTCGAAACACCGAAATAGGCAAAAAACAGCAATTCTAGGCTGGGCCTCCGGTTAATAGGTTAGTCCCAAAAGTAATATAAAAGTGGAAAATAAAGCCCAATATAGTCCAAAACAGTAGATAATATAGCATGGAGCAATCAAAAATTATAGATACGTTGGAGACGTATCAGGCATCCCCAAGCTTAATTCCTGCTCGTCCTCGAGTAGGTAAATGATAAAAAGAGAATTTTTGATGTGGAGTGCTACTTGGCATAATTTCAATGCAAATCTTCTTAACTGTGATATGAATATTCAGATTAGAAAGATTCAAGACAAAAGTTTATATTGACATAAGAAATAATAATACTTCAAGCATAATAACAAAGCAATTATGTCTTCTCAAAATAACATGGCCAAAGAAAGTTATCCCTATAAAATCATATAGTCTGGCTATGCTCTATCTTCACCACACAAAATATTTAAATCATGCACAACCCCGATGACAAGCCAAGCAATTGTTTCATACTCTAACTTTTTCAAAACTTTTTCGATCTTCACGCAATACATGAGCGTGAGCCATGGACATAGCACTATAGGTGGAATAGAATGGTGGTTGTGGAGAAGACAAAAAGGGATAAGATAGTCTCACATCAACTAGGCATATCAACGGGCTATGGAGATGCCCATCAATAGATATCAATGTGAGTGAGTAGGGATTGCCATGCAACGGATGCACTAGAGCTATAAGTATATGAAAGCTCAACAAAAGAAACTAAGTGGGTGTGCATCCAAATCGCTTGCTCACGAAGACCTAGGGCAATTTGAGGAAGCCCATCATTGGAATATACAAGCCACGTTCTATAATGAAAAATTCCCACTAGTATATGAAAGTGACGAAATGAGAGACTCTCTACTATGAAGATCATGGTGCTACTTTGAAGCACAAGTGTGGTAAAAGGATAGTAACATTGTCCCTTCTCTCTTGTTCTCTCATTTTTTTATTTTTTTTATTTTTTTATTTGGGCCTTTTCTCTTTTTTTATGGCCTCTTTTTTTATTTGGGCTTCTTTGGCCTCTTTTTTTATTTTATTTTTCGTCCGGAGTCTCATCCCGACTTGTGGGGGAATCATAGTCTCCATCATTCCTTCCTCACTGGGACAATGCTCTAATAATGATGATCATCACACTTTTATTTTTCTTACAACTCAACAATTACAACTCGATACTTAGAACAAGATATGACTCTATATGAATGCCTCCGGCGGTGTACCGGGATATGCAATGAATCAAGAGTGACATGTGTGAAAGAATTATGAACGGTGGCTTTGCCACAAATACAATATCAACTACATGATCATGCTAGCAATATGACAATGATGGAGTGTGTCGTAATAAACGGAACAGTGGAAAGTTGCATGGCAATATATCTCAGAATGGCTATGGAAATGCAATAATAGGTTGGTATGGTGGCTGTTTTGAGGAAGGTATATGGTGGGTGTATGATACCGGCAAAAGGTGCGCGGTATTAGAGAGGCTAGCAAAGGTGGAAGGGTGAGAGTGCGTATAATCTATGGACTCAACATTAGTCATAAGAACTCATATACTTATTGCAAAAATCTAGAAGTTATCAAAGCAAAGTATTACGCGCATGCTCCTAGGGGGATAGATTGGTAGGAAAAGACCATCCCTCATCCCCGACCGCCACTCATAAGGAAGACAATCAATAAATAAATCATGCTCCGACTTCATCACATAACGGTTCACCATACGTGCATGCTACGGGAATCACAAACTTCAACACAAGTATTCTTTAAATTCACAACAACTCAACTAGCATGACTTTAATATTATCACCTCCATATCTCAAAACAATTATCATGCTTCAATCTTTTCTTAGTATTCAACACACTCAAAAGAAAGTTTTACAAATCTTGAATACCAAGCATATTATTATTAAGCAAATTACCATGCTATTAAGAGACTCTCAAAATAATTTAAGTGAAGCATGAGAGATCAAAAGTTTCTTTAAAACAAATCCACCACCGCGCTCTAAAAGATCTAAGTGAAGCATATAGAGAAAAATTACATAGCTCAAAAGATATAAGTGAAGCACATAGAGCAAAACTACTTTAGCTCAAAAGATATAAGTGAAGCACATAGAGCAAAACTACTTAGCTCAAAAGATATAAGTGAAGTACATAGAGTATTCTATCAAATTTTAATTCATGCATGGCTCTATCTCAAAAGGTGTGTACAGCAAGGATGATTGTGGCACACTAACAATAAAAGAAACAAATAATACAAGACGCTCCAAGCAAAACACATATCATGTTGGTGAATAAAAATATAGCTCCAAGTAAAGTTACCGATAGAAGTAGACGAAAGAGAGGATGCCTTCCGGGGCATCCCCAAGCTTTGGCTTTTACGTGTCCTTATATTATCTTGGGGGTGCCATGGGCATCCCCAAGCTTAGGCTCTTGCCACTCCTTGTTCCATAATCCATCAAATCCTTACCCAAAACTTGAAAACTTCACAACACAAAACTTAAGGTAGAAAACTCGTGAGCTCCGTTAGCGAAAGAAAACAAAAGACCACTTCAAGGTACTGTAATGAACTCATTATTTATTTATATTGGTGTTAAAGCTACTGTATTCCAACTTCTCTATGGATTATAAACTATTTTACTAGCCATAGATTCATCAAAATAAGCAAACAACACACGAAAAACAGAATCTGTCAAAAACAGAACAGTCTGTAGTAATCTGTAGCTAGCACAAGATCTGGAACCCCAAAAATTCTAAAATAAATTGCTGGACATGAGGAATTTATCTATTAATCATCTGAAAAACGAATTAACTAAATAGAACTTTCCAAATAAAAACGGCAGCAGTTCTCGTGAGCGCTAAAGTTTCTGTTTTTTACAGCAAGATTAAAAAGACTTTCCCCAAGTCTTCCCAATGGTTCTACTTGGCACAAACACTAATTAAACACAAAAAACACAACCAAAAAAGAGGCTAAATAATTTATTTATTACTAAACAGGAGAAAAAAAGCAAGGAATAAAAATAAAATTGGGTTGCCACCCAACAAGCGCTATCGTTTAACGCCCCTAGCTAGGCATAAAAGCGAGGATAGATCTAGGTATTGCCATCTTTGGTAGGCAATCCATAAGTGGCTCTCATGATAGTTTCATATGGAAATTTTATTTTCTTTCTTGGAAAGTGTCCCATGCCCTTTTTTAATGGAAATTGAAATCTAATATTCCCTTCCTTCATATCAATGATCGCACCAACCGTTCTAAGGAAAGGTCTACCAAGAATAATAGGGAAAGAAGGATTGCAATCTATATCAAGAACAATGAAATCTACGGGCACATAATTCCTATTTGCAACAATAAGAACATCATTAATTCTTCACATAGGTTTCTTAATAGTAGAATCCGCAAGATGCAAGTTTAGAGAGCAATCATCAAAATGACGGAAATCTAGCAAATCACACAAAGTTTTAGGGCTAGTGGAGACACTAGCACCCAAATCACACAAAGCATAAAACTCATGATCTTTAATTTTAATTTTAATAGTTGGTTCCCACTCATAATAGAGTTTTCTAGGGATAGAAACTTTCAACTCAAGTTTTTCTTCATAAGATTGCATCAAGGCATCAACAATATGTTCGATGAAGGCTTTATTTTGACTAGAAGCATGTGGAGAATTTAGCACAGATTGCAACAAGGAAATACAATCAATTAAAGAGCAAATTTCATAATTAAATTCCTTGAAATCCAATATAGTGGATTTAGCAACATCTAGATTTTATTTCTTTCAATCCCACTTTCATCAATTTCATCATAAAGATCTAAATACTCCGAATTTTTAGAACGCCTTCTAGGTAAAGGAAGATCATATTCAGTTTCATCAAGATTCATATTGCAAAACAAAGATTTAATAGGAGACACATCAATAACTTTTAGATATTCATCTTGATTTTCATAGGAATTGGAAGAACACGCTTTAATAAAGGCATCTTTGGAGGCAGGCATCCTAGCGGTTCTTTCCTTGCACTCATCAATGGAAATTCTCATGGCTTTGAGAGACTCATTGATATCATGCTTAGGAGGAATAGATCTAAGCTTTAAAGAATCAATCTCAAGAGAAATTCTATCAACGTTCCTAGCCAATTCATTAACTTTAAGCAATTTCTCTTCAAGCAAAGCATTAAAATTCTTTTGTGAATTCATAAACTCTTTAATACTATTCTCAAATTCAGAGGGCATCTTATTATAATTTCCATAAGAGTTGTTGTAGGAATTCCCATAATTATTAGAAGGATTACTAGGATATGGCTTAGGATTAAAATCCCCTCTATAAGCGTTGTTACCAAAATTATTCCTACCAACAAAATTCACATCCATAGATTCATTATTATTCTCAATCAAAGTAGACAAAGGCATATCATTAAGATCAGAAGAAACACTCTTAGTAGAAAATAATTTCATAAGTTCATCCATCTTTCCACTCAACACATTGATTTCTTCTATCGCATGCACTTTTTTATTAGAAGTTCTTTCAGTATACCATTGAGAATAATTAACCATAATATTATCTAGGAGTTTAGTAGCATCTCCTAAAGTGATTTCCATAAAAGTACCTCCCGCGGCCGAATATAAAAGATTTCTAGAAGCAAAGTTCAATCCGGCATAAAATTTTTGTATAATCATCCACAAATTCAAACCATGAGTAGGGCAATTACGTATCATTAATTTCATCCTCTCCAAAGCTTGTGCAACATGTTCATGATCAAGTTGTTTAAAGTTCATAATATCGTTTCTAAGAGAGATGATCTTAGCGGGAGGGAAATACTTAGAGGTAAAAGCATCTTTGCACTTGTTCCAAGAATCAATACTATTTTTAGGCAAAGACAAAAACCAAGCTTTAGCACGATCTCTAAGCGAAAAAGGAAATAGCTTCAATTTAATGACATCATTATCAACATCTCTTTTATTTTGCATATCACATAAATCAACGAAGCTATTCAGATGAGTAGCGGCATCTTCACTAGGAAGGTCGGCGAATTGATCTTTCATAACAAGATTCAACAAAGCAGCATTGATTTCACAAGATTCAATATTAGCAAGAGGAGCAATCGGAGTGCTAAGGAAATCATTATTATTGGTATTGGTGAAGTCACACAATTTGGTAGTATCTTGAGCCATCGCGACAAACAAGCAAACAAACTAGCACACGAGCAAACAAAAGCAAACGGGCAAAAGAGGGAAACAGAGAGGGAGGACAGAGAGAGAGGGCGAATAAAACGGCAAGGGTGAATTGGGGGGAGAGGAAAACGAGAGGCAAATGGCAAATAATGTAATGCGAGCGATAGGGATTGTGATGGGTACTTGGTATGTTGACTTTTTGCGTAGACTCCCCGGCAACGGCGCCAGAAATGTCTTGTTGACGGGATTTCAAATCTTGACTTGACTTAGCGTAAGCCTCCCCGGCAACGGCGCCAAAAGTTCTTCTTGCTACCTCTTGAGCTTGCGTTGGATTTCCCCGAAGAGGAAAGGATGATGCAGCAGAGTAGCGTAAGTATTTCCCTCAGTTTTTGAGAACCAAGGTATCAATCCAGTAGGAGGCCACGCTCAAGTCCCTCGTACCTGCACAAAACGATAACTACTCGCAACCAATGCGATTAGGGGTTGTCAATCCCTTCACGGTCACTTACGAGAGTGAGATCTGATAGATATAATATTTTTGCTATTTTTGGTATAGAGATGCAAAGTGAAAAGTAAAGGCAAAGTAAAAGGCAAAGCAAGATTAAAGTAATGGAGATTGATATGATGAGAATAGACCCGGGGGCCATAGGCTTCACTAGTGGCTTCTCTCAAGAGCATAAGTATTCTACGGTGGGTGAACAAATTACTGTTGAGCAATTGACAGAATTGAGCATAGTTATGAGAATATCTAGGCATGATCATGTATATAGGCATCACGTCCGTGACAAGTAGACCGAAACGATTCTGCATCTACTACTATTACTCCACTCATCGACCGCTATCCAGCATGCATCTAAAGTATTAAGTTAAAAACAGAGTAACGCCTTAAGCAAGATGACATGATGTAGAGAGAAAAATTCATGCAATATGAAATAAACCCCATATTGTTATCCTTGATGGCAATGATGCAATACGTGCCTTGCTGCCTCTTCTGTCATTGGGAAAGGACACCGCAAGATCGAACCCAAAGCTAAGCACTTCTCCCATGGCAAGAACTACCAATCTAGTTGGCCGAACCAAACGGATAATTCGAAGAGACTTGCAAAGATAACCAATCATACATAAAAGAATTCAGAGAAGATTCAAATATTATTCATAGATAGACTTGATCATAAACCCACAATTCATCGGTCTCAACAAAAACACCGCAAAAAGAAGATTACATCGAGTAGATCTCCACAAGAGAGGGGGAGAACTTTGTATTGAGACTCAAAGAGATAGAACAAGCCATCTAGCTACTAACTATGGACCCGAAGGTCTGAGGTAAACTACTGACACTTCATCGGAGAGGCTATGATGATGTAGAATCCCTCCGTGATGATGGCCCTCTTTCGGCGGAGCTCCGGAACAGGCCCCAAGATGGGATCTCATGGATACAGAAAGTTGCGGCGGTGGAATTAGGTTTTTGGCTCCTGTTCTGATCGTTTGGGGGTACATAGGTATATATAGGAGGAAGGAGTACGTCGGTGGAGCTCCAAAGGGCCCACGAGGCAGGGGGCGTGCCCTAGGGGGGGCGCGCCCCCACCCTTGTGACCGCATCTTTTGTTCCTCGGCGTAGGGTCCAAGTCTCCTGGATCACGTTCGGTAAGAAAATCACGTTCCCGAAGGTTTTATTCCGTTTGGACTCCGTTTGATATTCTGTTTCTTCGAAACACCGAAATAGGCAAAAAAACAGCAATTCTAGGCTGGGCCTCCGGTTAATAGGTTAGTCCCAAAAGTAATATAAAAGTGGAAAATAAAGCCCAATATAGTCCAAAACAGTAGATAATATAGCATGGAGCAATCAAAAATTATAGATACGTTGGAGACGTATCAGTCTCCGTCGTATCTACTTTTCTAAACACTTTTGCCCTTGTTTTGGACTCTAACTTGTATGATTTGAATGGAACTAACCCGGACTGACGCTATTTTCAGCAGAATTGCCATGGTGTTGTTTTATGTGCAGAAAACAAATATTCTCGGAATGACCTGAAACTCCACGGAACATCTTAGCAAAAACAATAAAAAATCCTCGCCAAAGATGAAGACCAGGGGGCCCACACCCTCCTCACGAGGGTGGGGGGCACGCCCCCCCTAGGGCGCGCCCCCCTACCTCGTGGGCCCCCTGGAAACCCTCCGATGCCAACTCCAACTCTATATATTTGCTTTCGAAGAGAAAAAATATGAGAGAAGAAATCATCGTGTTTTACTATACGGAGCCGCCGCTAAGCCCTAAAACCTCTCGGGAGGGCTGATCTGGAGTCCGTTCGGGGCTCCGGAGAGGGGGATTCGTCCCCGTCGTCATCATCAACCTCCTCCATCACCAATTTCATGATGCTCACCGCCGTGCGTGAGTAATTCCATCGTAGGCTTGCTGGACGGTCATGGGTTGGATCAGATTTATCATGTAATCGAGTTACTTTTGTTAGGGTTTGATCCCTAGTATCCATTATGTTCTGAGATTGATGTTGCTATGACTTTGCTATGCTTAATGCTTGTCACTAGGGCCCGAGTGCCATGATTTCAGATCTGAACCTATTATGTTTTCATGAATATATGTGAGTTCTTGATCCTATCTTGCAAGTCTATAGTCACCTACTATGTGTTATGATCCGGCAACCCCGAAGTGACAATAATCGGGACCACTCCCGGTGATGACCATAGTTTGAGGAGTTCATGTATTCACTATGTGCTAATGCTTTGTTCTGGTTCTCTATGAAAAGGAGGCCTTAATATCCCTAAGTTTCCAATAGGATCCCGCTACCATGGGAGGGTAGGACAAAAGATGTCATGCAAGTTCTTTTCCATAAGCACGTATGACTATATACGGAATACATGCCTACTTTACATTGATGAATTGGAGCTAGTTCTGTGTCACCCTATGTTATGACTGATACATGATGAACCGCATCCGGCATAATTATCCATCACTGATCCGGTGCCTACGAGTTTTCCATATACTGGTTCTCGCTTATTTACTTTTTCACTGCTATTGTTACGATCACTACAAAATACCAAAAATATTACTTTTGCTGTCTTTACTTTTGTTGCCGTTACCACTACTATCATATTACTTTGCTACTAAACACTTTGCTGCAGATACTAAGTTTCTAGGTGTGGTTGAATTGACAACTCAGCTGCTAATACTTGAGAATATTCTTTGGCTCCCCTTGTGTCGAATCAATAAATTTGGGTTGAATACTCTACCCTCGAAAGCTGTTGCGATCCCCTATACTTGTGGGTTATCAAGACTAATTTCTAGCGCCGTTGCCGGGGAGCATAGCTCTATTCTCTGTGTCACTTGGGATTTATATCTGCTTAACATTATGAAGAACTTGAGAGATCCAAAAACCAAGATCTATCCCTCAACTACGAGGGGAGGTAAGGAACTGCCATCTAGCTCTGCACTTGATTCACCTTCTGTTATGAGTAAGCTAGCGACACCTACACCTGCTTCTGCTATTTGTTCTGATATGTCGCATGTTATTGATGATGCCACTTCTGCTATGCATGATACTTATGATGAAACTGCTTCTATGCCTGATACTACTGTGCCCCTTGGTGAATTTCTTAATGAAACATTGCTAGGGCTAGAGAAAAAGAAATTACTGAATCTGAATACAATGATGATAGTGATCATGAAAATATGCCTGTTATTCCTGAGGGCTATCTTTTTGATATGGAATCTTCTGCCGCTATTTTAGCTTGCAAGGATAGATATGAGCTTAAGAGGTTATTAATTAAATGGAACAAAGAATCACCTAGAGATAAAATGAGACCCGACCCTGCTTTTGCTACTTCACCTATATGTGTTACTGATAAGGATTATGAATTCTCTGTTGATCCTGATATAATTACTTTGGTTGAATCTGATCCGTTTTGTGGCTATGAATCTGAAATTGTTATGGCACATCTTAGTAAGTTAAATGATATAGCTGCCCTGTTTACTAATGATGAGAGATCGCGTTACTTTTATATACTCAAAATATTTCTGTTCTCATTAAAGGGTGATGCTAAGATATGGTTTAATTCTCTTGATCCTGGTTGTGTGCATAGTCCCCAGGATATGATTTATTACTTCTCTGCTAAATATTTCCCTGCTCATAAGAAACAAGCTGCTTTGAGGGAAATATACAACTTTGTGCAAATTAAAGAAGACAGTCTCCCACAAGCTTGGGGGAGGCTTCTCAAGTTACTTAATGCTTTGCCTGATCATCCTCTTAAGAAACCCGAAATACTTGATATCTTTTATAATGGACTAACCGATGCTTCCAGAGATTACCTGGATAGTTGTGCTAGTTCTTTTTTCAGGGAAAGAACACCGGATGAAGCTGAAATCTTATTGAATAATATGTTGACAAATGAAAATAATTGGGCACCTCCTGAGCCAGCTCCTGCTCCAATTGCTGAGTCTATTCCTAAACCAACTCTGAAGAAGAGAGGTGTTCTATTTCTCAGTCCCGAAAATATGCAAGAGGCAAAGAAATCTATGAAAGAGAAAGGTATTAAAGCTGAAGACGTTGAGAATTTACCTCCTATTGAAGAAATACATGGTCTTAATATACCGCCTGTTGAAGAAACATATGATCTCAATTCTTTATTTATTGAAGAACCTCCTGACCCCGATATCCCGACACAGGTAGTAAAGGTAAATTCTCTCTATAGATATGATAAAGCTGAAGTCCCTCCTACCAAAATTGCTAGTCAGTGCTTGGATGAGTTTGATAACTTTATGTATAGACAAGACGACTTCAATGCTTATTTTGGTAGACAATTAAAAGAAAATACTTATATGATTAGACGTTTGGGTGATTACATGGCTGATATTAAAGGTGAACTTAAACTTGTTAGCAAACATGCCTCTATGGTTACCACTCAAGTAGAACAAGTGCTTAAAGCTCAAAAGGAAGTGCTTGATGAAATGAATAGTAAGAAAAATGATTATGATGTAAGAGTGGCTACTAGAACTGGTAGAATGACTCAGGAACCTTTGTATCCTGAAGGCCACCCTAAGAGAATCGAGCAAGATTCTCAGATAAATAATATTGATGTTCCTAGTTCTTCTAAAAAGAAGAAAAAGAAAAATGATAGAACTGTGCAAACTTCTAGTGAACCTATTGCTGAACCACCTGATAATCCAAATGATATATCTATGTCTGATGCTGAAACACAATCTGGTAATGAACATGAACCTAATGAAAATATTAATGATGATGTTCATGATGATGCTCAACCTAGTAATAACAATGATGTAGAAATTGAACCTGCTGTTGATCTTGATAACCCACAATCAAAGAATCAACGTTATGATAAAAAAGATTTTGTTGCTAGGAAATATGGAAAAGAAAGAGAGCCTTGGGTTCAGAAACCCATGCCTTTTCCTCCAAAACCATCCAAGAAAAAGGATGATGAGGATTTTGAGCGCTTTGCTGAAATGATTAGACCTATCTTTTTGCATATGCGACTAACTGATGTGCTCAAAACAAATCCTTATGCTAAATATATGAAGGATATCATTACTAATAAAAGAAAGATACCGGAAGCTGAGATTTCCACCATGCTTGCTTATTTTACTTTTAAGGGTGGAATACCAAATAAACTTGGAGATCCCGGAGTACCTACTATACCTTGCTCCATTAAAAGAAATTATATTAAAACTGCTTTATGTGATCTTGGAGCCGATGTTAGTGTTATGCCTCTCTCTTTATATCGTAGACTTGACTTGAATAAGCTGACACCTACCGAAATATCTTTGCAAATGGTTGATAAATCAACTGCTATACTTGTCGGCATTTGTGAGGATGTGCCTGTTGTGGTTGCAAACGTTACTATTTTAACGGACTTTGTTATTCTTGATATTTCCGAGGATGATAGTATGTCTATTATTCTTGGAAGACCTTTTCTTAATACTGCAGGGGCTGTTATTGATTGCAACAAAGGCAATGTCACTTTTCATGTTAATGGTAATGAGCATACGGTACACTTTCCGAGGAAACAACCTCAAGTTCACAGTATCAACTCTATTGGAAAAATTCCATCGATTATATTTGGAGGTTTTGAATTTCCTCTTCCTACTGTCAAGAAGAAATATGATATGATTATTATAGGGGATGTGCATATCCCCGTTGAGGTAACTTAGTGTTATTCGAAATTTCTCCAGTTCCATGATTATCGGAATGAGTTTGTTAACAAGACTTGATCAACCTTGTTAGTGGATTCTTTTTGATGAGCATGAGATGGATGAAACTAGAAGCACAAACTTCTGTACCCTCTATATTTTCTGTTAATTAGTAGAAATAAAGTAAAAATAGTATTTTTCTGTCTGTTTCCTAACTTATCCGTGCAATATAAAAATATCCCGAAGATAAAAGTCCTCAGAATGACATGCCAATTTAATATGATTTTTTTGGGAATATTTGAGGATTTACTGTGCAAAAATTACCGCGGGAGGAGGTGCCACCTGGCCACGAGGGTGGTGGGCGCCCCCCCCCCCTCTAGGGCGCGCCCCCTGCCTCGTGGGCCCACGGTGGCCCTCCTCCACTTATCCCAGCACCCATCTTCTTCCTCTATCTCACACAAACCCGAAAAACCAACTCAAGCACGAGTTCCAGCCACTTTTGCTGTGATTTTCGATCTACATGCTCAAAGAACCTCTCACAAAACTGCTTGGGGAGATTGTTCCTTGGTATGTGACTCCTCCATTGGTCCAATTAGTTTTTGTTCTAGTGCTTTATTCTTTGCAAATTTGTGCTGCATAGGTGACCTTGTTCTTGAGCTTGCATGTCAAATTTATATGGTTCTAAGTAGTTCTAATGCTTGATATAGGCTCTAGGCACTTGTAGGAGTAGTTGCTATCAGTTTTATTAAAGTTGATTCACTTTTGTTTGAAGTTACTAAAAAATTCAGAATATTTCAGAATATAATGAGGAGATTCTTGAGGGGCTCATCGAGCCAAAGCTCGAAGGAAAAGGCACTGAAGCCTAAGTATAATTTGCCACACACCGCGGAGATTCGGGCGTGTGAATAGCCCTTTGATGATTTCTTGAGAGCAGCCGGTATCTATGAAGATTTTCATGAATTGGCTCACAATGCAGGCATCACCGCTTTCCTCCACGACCAATGCGATCAGTATCTCTTACTCACAAATACCTTTGTGCAAAACTTTCATTTTCATTCTAGGAACTCACCACCCACGGTGGAGTTTCATTTATATGATGAGCATAAGGAGATGTCACTTTATGATTTCTGTCGGATTTGTTTAGTCCCTTTTGAGGGCAAGATAGAATAACCACATCATGATGATGTGGAGGGATTTATTAATAATATCACTGTAGGAGAAACCAGAAAGGTTTCTGATGCACGAATCACTAGCATACATTTTCCTGTTTTACGTTACTTTGCATTATTTGCTAGTCGTTGTTTAATTGGACACGGAAACTGTGGAAACCTTAGTATCCCTGATATAATTATTCTGCTCCAAGGTTTATACAGTGATAACACTTTTAGTATGGGCGGTATTATTGCTAGACGGTTAAATATGAACCGTACTAAGGGCCCCATCTTTGGAGGCATCTATGCTACACGCCTAGCCGCACATTTTAACATACCTATTAGGCATGCTGAGAAGGAAGAAAAGGTGCTGCCCCATGTTTATCTAGATCATAAAAGTATGGTGGCACATGATTTTATTGTTAAGAATAGGGCAGGGGAGCTTAAATATCAATTGTTCTTTAATAAACATCATCCTGAGACTATTACCTTGCCTGCTCCTTCTTTGTTTGATTTGACTGTAGGCACGTACCTTGTTCCGTTGACGGCTATTCACGCCTACCGGAACCCTGAACCAGCCGAGGAGCCAGAACCGGTACCACAGTTTGATCCTTCACGGCAATCCAACTATCAGTGGGATCCGGAGATGATTGCCAGCCAGTGGCAATCGGAGCCTTCTTCTTCCTCATCATAGTACGACCCCAACAACTATTATTATGGATATCCGCCAGGCCAGCCATGGCCATAAACCAACTTAGGCCAAAAGCCTAAGCTTGGGGGAGTACGTATCTCTCACCGACATTACATTTATGTTCACACACTCATTGCTAGATGTCGGTGCTCATACTTTTTCATTGTATCATCCATGCTAGTTTATTTTCCTTTTATGCTTTCTTCTTGTGTGTTTTTTAAACCTTAAGAAAAACCAAAAAAATAGTATTAGTTAATTTTTCTGCTGTAGTAGTAATAATTAAAAAGAAAACCCAAAAATATTTCATGTTCTTCTTTTGCTTGTTGGGAGCTTTCCCGTGTAAATAGTTTTATTTCTTTTCTTTTCTTTGGGGGTCAGTAGGAGAAGACCATAATTAAATTGTTGAAGTGGCTCTTATATGCATTATTGTTGATTTAACCAAGAGCCCATATTGCCCTGTCTTCTCCTGTTTATTGAATGCTCGCAGATTCCATCTTAGTCCAATGCACGTGCACTCTTATTATTATTCACACCATTCGGTCGTGCAAGTGAAAGGAAATTATGATGATATATGATGGACTGACTGATATGAGAAAAGCTGGTATGAACTCGACCTCTTTTGTTTTTGTAAATATGATGAGTCCCTCGTTCTTGATTCAGCTTATTATGAATAAACATGTTTGCAATGACAATTATAGATCGTAGTTGCTTGTGCCATGCTTGATTAGCTATGAGTTATAATGGTTTACCTTGTGTGCCAACATGCTATTGAGATGGTTATGATGTGGTATGATGGGGTGGTATCCTCCTTTGAATGATTTAAGTGACTTGACTTGGCGCATGTTCACGCATGTAGTTGAAACAAAACAACATAGCCTTCATGATATTTATGTTCATGGTGGATTATATCCTACTCATGCTTGCATCCAATGTTTATTAATTTTAATGCATGTACATGGCTGTTGTTGCTCTCTAGTTGGTCGCTTCCCAGTCTTTTGCTAGCCTTCACTCGTACTAAGCGGGAATACTGCTTGTGCATCCAATCCCTTAAACCCCAAAGTTATTCCAGATGAGTCCACTATACCTTCCTATATGCGGTATCTACCTGCCGTTCCAAGTAAATTTGTATGTGCCAAACTCTAAACCTTCAAATAAACATTTTGTTTTGTATGCTCGAATAGCTCATGTATCAACCAAGGCTGTCCTTATCTTCCGTGTTAGGCGGGTTATTCTCAAGAGGAGTGGACTCCGCTCCTCACTCACGAGAAAATGGCTGGTCACCGGGATGCCCAGTCCCATGCTTTATGCAAACTAAATCAAAATTAATTGCAAACAAAACTCCCCGTGGGACCTGATGTATGTTGGAGGCACTCGTTGTTTCGAGCAACCATGGGTTGATGTTTGTTGGTCGAGGGGGGTATAAACTTTACCATTCTGTTTGGGAACCGCCTATAATGTGTGTAGCATGGAAGATATCGCCATCTCTTAGTTGCTACGTTGACAATAAAAGTATACCGCTCAAAATACAATTTATCTCTATTGCAAAAACGAGCTCTGGCACCTCTACAAATCCCTGCTTCCCTCTGCGAAGGGCCTATCCATTTACTTTTATGTTGAGTCATCACCCTCTTATTAAAAAGCACTAGCTGGAGAGCACAGCTGTCATTTGCATTCATCACTATTAATTTATGTTGGTGTGACTATGATTGGATCTCTTTTACCATGAATTACAATGTCTAGTCAGTCATTGATCTTTAAAGGTGCTCTGCATTTATGTTTTGCGGTCTTAGAAAGGGCTAGCGAGATACCATCTTGTTATATCATATTATGATTGTTTTGAGAAAGTGTTGTCATCCGAGATTTATTATTATGACTTGCTAGTTGATTATGCTATTGATATGAGTAATTATGAGACCTGAGAATTATTGCAAATGTGGTTAGTTATGATCTATGCTGAAAACTTGAATGCTGGCTTGACATAGTTACAACAACAAGAGCAAACAGAGTTTGTAAAAGTTTTTCTTTCTTTCAGTTTTTCAACTGAATTGCTTGAGGACAAGCAAGGGTTTAAACTTGGGGGAGTTGATCCCCTATACTTGTGGGTTATCACCCGCCTACTGCGCCACAGCGGCCTGCATACGACTAGAAACCCAAACTATTGTTGGGCCAGGATGCAGGCCCGCAAAGGCCCAGTAGGCCCACAGGGCAGCATAGAACATTTAGGCCCAGTAGGCCTGCTTTGGAGAGGAGCTTGAGAGAGCTACCACACTGGGGCTTATAAACCAGTGCGGACGCCCCTCGGCTAGCGAGGTGGGACTAAACATGAGGCACCGCACCTGCGCCAGCGCACCCCCTTTAGTATCGGGTGGTGGCTTAAACCGGTACTAAAGGGGGGTCTTTAGTACCGGTTGGAGCCACCACCCAGTACTAAAGGGGTGCCGTTCCCGCCGCTTGGCCTGGCCAAAACAGACCTTTAGTACCAGTTGGTGGCTTCAACCGGTACTAAAGGTTGTTCTATATAAGAAAACACTTCAAAAAAATTGTTAGTTTCTCATCTCTCCCTCTGCTTCTTTCTCCTCTACCCCGTCGCCGCCACCCCTCGCCGCCGCCCCACGTCGCCGCCCCCGTTACCGTCCGTCGCCGTCCTCATCCCCGTCTCCATCCCCGTCGTCCCCATCGCCGCGCCGCGCCCGACCCGCCCCGTCCTCCCATCGTCCCCGCCCGGCCCATCCCCGTCCCCGTCGTCGCCGCCCCGTCCCCATCCCCGTCGTCACCGCCCGTCTCCGTCTCCGTCCCCGTCGCCGCCCCCCGTCGTCGCGCCTCGCCGGTGAGCTCCTGCCCCGGCCGCGCACACACACACACACTGTGTTATAGAAATATTAGAAATGTTAGTTATATAAAAATGTTTTTTAGTTATAGAAATATTAGAAATGTTAGTTATATAGAAATATTAGAAATTTTAGTTATATAGAAATGTTTTTTAGTTATAGAAATATTAGAAATGTTAGTTTTAGTTATAGAAATATTAGAAATGTTAGTTTTAGTTATAAAATTTAGAATTTGCATATATGAAATCACAATCCATCATTTAAAAATGTTACTTTACTTTTGCGGCATATAGTATTTGTTGTGACGATGCCCGGCCCGCATCCTCGCCGTCCACCAGTTCGCGATGACGTCCTGCTTCAGAGGACCCATGTCCGGGACTGGGCTCCGCCGGGCTGGCACTAGGAGGTGCTACCTTCAGGGGCGCGACTCTTGGTGAGGAACCCGGCCATGGGTCCTGTCGTCGACCCTGATCTCCTTTGGTGGCGTTCGCGTGGGCCACTTTTGGTGCGGAGGAAGCCGGCCCCGCCGGAGGTGGTACGTCGCCGTGTCAGGGAGGACGAGCACGTCCATCGCTACATGGCTCCTATGGACGTCAGGTTCTCCAATACCTGGCAGGTTCTTTGGGGAGATCACCCGAGCTATGATCCAGTGATGGTTCCTTCACTTTGATTGTCCACCGCCTAGATTACTCTCTAGTATTCGAGACGATGTATTCGAGATTATATCTATTATTCGAGACGATGTATTCGAGATTATCTATATTATTCGAGACGATGTATTCGAGATTATATCTATTATTCGAGACGGCGTATTCGAGATTATATTCGATGATGCTTATTATGTACCTATGATTGATTCAGTTTTTCCTTATTAATTGATTGCATCCATGCATTGTAATTTGAATATATTTCTTTTGGATTAGTTAAATAAAACCTATGGCGGACAATACCGGCAAAGAGGGAGAAGAGGCCCTGTTCAATATCATACGCAATCCTCGCGGGCCAGATGATGATCAGAATGAAGAAGATTATGATGGCTCTGAATATGTAAACAATGCCGGGGTGTTGGAAATATGCCCTAGAGGCAATAATAAAATGGTTATTATTGTATTTCCTTGTTCATGATAATTATCTATTATTCGTGCTATAATTGTATTAACCGAAAACCGTAATACATGTGTGAATACATAGACCACAACATGTACCTAGTAAGCCTCTAGTTGACTAGCTCGTTGATCAATAGATGGTCATGGTTTCCTAACCATGGACATTGGATGTCATTGATAACGGGATCACATCATTAGGAGAATGATGTGATGGACAAGACCCAATCCTAAGCCTAGCACAAGATCGTATAGTTCGTCTGCTAAAGCTTTTCTAATGTCAAGTATCATTTCCTTAGACCATGAGATTGTGCAACTCCCGGATACCGTAGGAATGCTTTGGGTGTACTAAACGTCACAACGTAACTGGGTGGCTATAAAGGTGCGCTACGGGTATCTCCGAAAGTTTCTGTTGGGTTGGCACGAATCGAGACTGGGGTTTGTCACTCCGTGTAAACGGAGAGGTATCTCTGGGCCCACTCGGTAGGACATCATCATAATGTGCACAATGTGACCAAGGAGTTGATCACGGGATGATGTGTTACGGAACGAGTAAAGAGACTTGCTGGTAACGAGCTTGAACGAGGTATCGGGATACCGACGATCGAATCTCGGGCAAGTATCGTACCGATAAACAAAGGGAAGTGAGTACGGGATTGATTGAATCCTCAACATCGTGGTAAATCCGATGAGATCATCGTGGAGCATGTGGGAGCCAATATGGGTATCCAGATCCCGCTATTGGTTATTGACCGGAGAGTTGTCTCGGCATGTCTACATGTCTCCGAACCCGTAGGGTCTACACACTTAAGGTTCGGTGACGCTAGAGTTGTAGAGATATTAGTATGCGGTTAACCGAAAGTTGTTCAGATCCCGGATGAGATCCCGGACGTCACGAGGAGTTCCGGAATGGTCCGGAGGTAAGATTTATATATAGGAAGTCCAGTTTCGGCCACCGGGAGAGTTTCGGGAGTCATCGGTATTGTACCGGGACCACGGAAAGGGTCCCGGGGGTCCACCGGGTGGGGCCACTATAACATCCCAAAATTCTAAATTTTGGAATGTTATAATAAATAGATAGATTTGATTGATTGTTTGATTGATTGTCTGAAAGTGAGTGAATTCGAAACTTTTTGAAAGTTAAATGAGAGGGAATAAAAGGACTTTCCCAAACTTTCATATTTGCTTTCTGATCTCCATGAATTCAAATTATTTTCAAATACAAAACCCTTGAGCGAAGATGATATGACTTCTTCCATTTAAAAAAATTAAATGAAAGGGTATTTGAAAATAATTGAATTTCATTTGGAAATATTTCAATTCATAAACTTCATGCAGCTCAATGATTTTCATGAGAGAAGATAAAATGACTTCTTCAAATTATATGAAATATGAGTTGGGAGTTTCAAAGAATTAAATTCAAAGTTCTTTTGAATTTATTTTCAATTTGGAGTTATTTGAGTTTTATTCAAATTATTTTTCTCCAAAAATAAAATATATGGAAATTAGGGTAACATGATTCCCTACAATAGAAACTTGGAGAAAAATTAGTTTGAAATCATTTTGGTATTTTTAAAAGGATTTTAGTTGGATTTTAATAGACCAGTAGCACTCTTTGAATTATTAGAATTTGTGTGTATTTTATTTAATGCTAGAAAAATGTTTATGTCGTAGAAAATCTTTTTCTGAAAATTTCGATATATAATATGCCTATATAAAGTTTTATTTTATTCTCGTTTTTCAGTTTATCGCATTCTGTTTAAAAAAAACTGCGCGCGCGCCTGAAACTAACTATCGCCTAGGTACGCATCATAGTACCAGCGAGCGTCCTATTTTTTTTATTTATCCTATATGGGTCAGGCCCAGCCAGTCTTTTCAGTTTTTTTGAGGCCGAATTTTTCAAAAAAAAAAACTGCAGCACATACACGCGCGGCCGGCCGATGGGCTTTAGGCCCGTGCGAGGCGTTAGCCTTTTTCTCCTGTGTTTCGTTTAATTACATCTACGTTTAGTCCCACATTGCCTAGTCTTTGACCCTTAAGTCTCTTTTCCACCAATAAATATAGACCCATAGAGCCTCTAAAAATCATCTGACTCGGATTAAATCAATATTTTGGTTTGACTAGATTCATTTAGGAAAAATATATTTCTACTCTCCGGCGCGACTTCTAGAAATTTTCTTTTTCTCTCCAAAGTCATCTTTTGTCTGCCTTATAAAGGTATATTTCTTTATTTATTTTTCTTCTTATACTTCCGTAGTTTATTATTTTTAGACTAATACGATAGAATAATTAGATTATCAATTAGTCTACGTATTTATACATTAGACCCTAGCCCGTAGTTATTTTTTTTCTCTCTTCCGTAAAACAGCTTGGCCCTGATTTTTCAAATAGCCATAACTTTTTACTCGTTAGTCCAAATCCAACGAAACCAACGCCCACTTCTTCGTTACGATCTCCTCTATCCATTAATCCAACTCAAACATGTTTTTGAAAATTTTAAAATTTGAATTAGATCATATTTGAATTCAAACTTCGTTTGATCATAACTTGAGTTTCGTAGCTCCGTTTCAGTTGATTCTTTTTGCAAATCGAAGCTCTTGACCTAAACATTCTAATAAGGCCAAATTCACATAATTTTGGTGCTGTTAGAAATTGTTTTATGTTGCAAGAGTTATTTGCTTGGTTTTGATGTTTCCGAATCGTCTTCTTCGATCTTTCTGATCTTTTGAGTGATTGCTTATGTGTGGTTACTATTGCTTGCTTACGATAGATTGACCGGAGTGTGACGAGTAGATCTATCAAGATTTCCGAGTGCGAATCATCTTCATCAACATTGAAGGCAAGTAACACTTTGATCATACCTTTTCTACAACCCATGTTTTATTGCATTAGATCAATCCTCTCATATTGCATGATTAGGATCTAATTAAATTGTGGGATGGGAAGTAGATGAGGTAGTACCTATCACCTGTATTATTATGAAACCTTTGGGAGTTACTTCTACGTTTGCTTATTATGCCATGCTATGCTAGTAGACGTGGATTGGGTGAGTGATATCCATGACAGATGTGAGATTGATAATTTAATGGTTTACCTAAGGTGGCAACTTAAACACACATCTGGGTGGATTGAGGCACCTGATGTCTATCAAGACTTGCCTGTTTTTCTTTGGACCGCCACCCAGGCTCAAAGGGATCATAAGATCATTCATACTAGAAACTTCCGTGTGCAGCCACAAGCCATTATGGGCTCTGGCATAGTTGACTAAGTTGTGCGAACTCTTACGGGTAGACTAGCAGATGTAGGGGAAAGTAGGTGTACCGGTCTACCCACATGTAAGGTGCTAGCGCTTCTGAAAGACTATGTCTCGGTCATCCGTCTTCTCAAACATCCTGCAGTGCGAGAAACCAAACGGAGGCGATCGAGTCTTGTGGGGAAAAGTGCGCAAACCTCTGCAGAGTGTATAAACTAATCATGATTAGCCGTGTCCCCGGTTATGGACATCTTGAGTATCTAGTTCTTGGATTATCCTGTTGATCTCATCACATTACTTTAAATGAATATTGTTGGGTTTAATGATGTTACTTAATTGGGATTGAGAATGCTATCAACCATTCTCAATGTTCAACAACCACCATGATAGTTAAATAAATTTATTCCTTTGCAGTAGGGAAAAATTGGCTTTACGCAAAAACCTTATAACCATAGAGCTTTTCCACCAGCCATATATGCATATAGTGATAGCCATTGTTCATCATTTTCTCTATGGTGTGAATTTGCCAGTACATTCAATGTACTGACCCGTTTCGGGCTGCAACGTCTCATGTTGCAGGTTTCTTACGTCGAGTAAGTGATACGTTAGGGTTACGATTTCTACACTCAACTTTGCCATTGGTGTTGATGGGAATCCACAACCTTGTTGCTTCCGCTGTATGGATTGAGGTAATAGTATTTACGTTACTTTATACATGTGATTTACCTCTGTTATAAATCTTTTGAGTACTGTGTGTGTCAGCATACCGATCCAGGGATGACACTTAAGCACAGAGACTTGATCCATTCGGGTCAGGTCGCTACAGCCACCTATCCCGGAGGGCCCCATGGGCTGAAGGGGCGTGGGAACCAGCCCCTGGTGGGCTGGTGCGGCCCCCTTGGGCCTCCCATGTGCCTAGGGTTGGAAACCCTAAGGGGTGGGGCCGCCTCCACTTGGCTTGGAGGCCAAGCCACCCCTAGGGCTGCCGCCCCCCTCCCTAGATGGGATCTACAAGGGGACGGCGCCCCCCTAGGCCCCTATATATAGTGGAGGGGAGGGAGGGCAGCCGCACCTGAAGCCCTGGCGCCTCCCTCCCTCCCGTGACACCTTCCTCCCCGCTTGTGCTTGGTGAAGCCCTGCCGGGATCCCGCTACTTCCACCACCACGCCGTCGTGCTGCTGGATCTCCATCAACTTCTCCTCCCCCCTTGCTGGATCAAGAAGGAGGAGACGTCTCCGCTCCGTACGTGTGTTGAACGCGGAGGTGTCGTCCGTTCGGCGCTAGGATCATCGGTGATTTGGATCACGACGAGTACGACTCCATCAACCCCGTTCTCTTGAACGCTTCCGCTTAGCGATCTTCAAGGGTATGAAGATGAACTCCCTCTCTCTCGTTGCTAGATGACTCCATAGATTGATCTTGGTGATGCGTAGAAAATTTTAAATTTTTGCTACGATCCCCAACAGTGGCATCATGAGCTAGGTCTATATGTAGTTTCTATACACGAGTAGAACACAAGTTGTTGTGGGCGTCGATTTTGTCAATTTACTTGCCGTTACTAGTCTTATCTTGATTCGGCGGCATCGTGGGATGAAGCGGCCCGAACCGACCTTACACGTACGCTTACGTGAGACTGGTTCCACCGACTGACATGCACTAGTTGCATAAGGTGGCTAGCGGGTGTCTGTCTCTCCCACTTTAGTCGGATCGGATTCGATGAAAAGGGTCCTTATGAAGGGTAAATAGAAATTGGCATATCACGTTGTGGTTTTGGCGTACGTAAGAAACGTTCTTGCTAGAAACCTATAGCAGCCATATAAAAACTTGCAACAACAATTAGATGATGTCTAACTTGTTTTTGCAGCATATGCCGTGTGATGTGATATGGCCAAAAGGATGTGATGAATGATATATGTGATGTATGAGATTGATCATGTTCTTGTAATAGGAATCACGACTTTCATGTCGATGAGTATGACAACCGGCAGGAGCCATAGGAGTTGTCTTAATTTATTTATGACCTGTGTGTCAACATAAACGTCATGTAATTACTTTACTTTATTGCTAACCATTAGCCATAGTAGTAGAAGTAATAGTTGGCGAGACAACTTCATGAAGACACGATGATGGAGATCATGATGATGGAGATCATGGTGTCATGCCGGTGACGATGGTGTTCATGTCGCGCCTCGAAGATGGAGATCAAAGGCGCAAGATGATATTGGCCATATCATGTCAGTTTATTATTTGCATGTGATGTTTGTCATGTTTTCACATCTTATTTGCTTAGAACGACGGCGGCATAAATAAGATGATCCCTCATTAAAATATCAAGAATTGTGTTCCCCCTAACTGTGCACCGTTGCTAAGGTCCGTTGTTCCGAAGCACCACGTGATGATCGGGTGTGATAGGTTCTAACGTTCGCATACAACAGGTGTAAGCCAGATTTACACACGCAATACACTTATGTTAACTTGACGAGCCTAGCATGTACAGACATGGCCTCGGAACACAGAAGACCGAAAGGTCGAACATGAGTCGTATAGAAGATACGATCAACATGAAGATGTTCACCGATGATGACTAGTCTGTGTCACGTGATGATCGGACACGGCCTAGTTGACTCGGATCATGTATCACTTAGATGACTAGAGGGATGTCTATCTAAGTGGGAGTTCATTGAATAATTTGATTAGATGAACTCAATTATCATGAACATAGTCAAAAGGTCTTTGCAAATTATGTCGTAGCTCACGCTTTGGTTCTACTATTTTAGATATGTTCCTAGAGAATTTAGTTGAGAGTTGACAGTAGCAACTATGCGGACTGGGTCCGTAAACTGAGGATTGTCCTCATTGCTGCACAGAAGGATTATGTCCTTAATGCACCGCTCAGTGAGCTAAACCTCGAGCGTCGGTTGTGGATGTTGCGAACATCTGACATACATGTTTTGATGACTACATGATAGTTCAGTGCGTAATGCTAAATGGTTTAGAATTGAGGCACCAAAGACATTTTTCAAACATCGCAGAACATATGAGATGTTCCAAGGACTGAAATTGGGATTTCGGGCTAGTGCCCACGTCAAGAGGTATGAGACCTCTGACAAGTTTCCTAAGCCTGCGAACTAAGGAGAAAAGCTCAATCGTTGAGCATGTGCTCAGATTGTATGAGTACTACAATCGCTTGAATCGAGTGGGAGTTGATCTTCCAGATGAGATAGTGATGGTTCTCCAAAGTCACTACCACTAAGCTAGTAGAGCTTCGTGATGAACTATAACATATCAGGGATAGATATGATGATCCTTGAGCTATTCGCGACACCGTGAAAGTAGAAATCAAATAGGAGCATCAATTGTTGATGGTTAGTAAAACCACTAGTTTCAAGAAGGGCAAGGGCAAGAAAGGGATACTTCATGAAACGACAAATCAGTTGCTGCTCTAGTGAAGAAACCCAAAGTTGAACCCAAGCCCGAGACTAAGTGCTTCTGTAATAAGGGGAACCGTCACTGAAGCAGGACCACCCTAGATACTTGGTAGATGAGAAGGCTGGCAAGGTTGACAGAAGTATGTATTGGACATATATTAAATGTGTACTTTACTAGTACTCCTAGTAGTAGCAGGGTATTAGATACCGGTTCGGTTGCTAAGTGTCAGTAACTCGAAATAAAAGGCTACAGAATAAACGGAGAATAGCTAAAGGTGAGATGACGATATGTGTTGGAAGTGTTTCCAAGGTTGATATGATCAAGCATCGCATGCTCCCTCTACCATCAAGATTGGTGTTAAACCTAAATAATTGTTATTTGGTGTTTGTGTTGAGCATAGACATGATTGGATTATGTTTATCGCAATACGGTTATTCATTTAAGGAGAATAATGGTTACTCTATTTATTTGAATAATATCTTCAATGGTCTTGCACCTAAAATGAATGGTTCATTGAATCTCGATCGTAGTGATACACATGTTCATGCCAAAAGATATAAGATAGTAATGATAGTACCACATACTTGTGGCACTGCCATTTGAGTCATATTGGTATAAAACGCATGAAGAAGCTCCATGTTGATTGATCTTTGGACTCACTCATTTTGAAAATATTGAGACATGCGAACCATGTCTATTGGTAGATATGCATGAAGAAACTCCATGCAGATGGATCGTTTAGACTCACTTGATTTTGAATCACTTGAGACATGCAAATCATACCACATGGGCAAGATGACTGAAAGGCCTCGTTTTTAGTAAGATGGAACAAGAAAGCAACTTTTTGGAAGTAATACATTTTGATGTGTGCAGTCCAATAAGTGCTGAGGCACGCAGTGGATATCGTTATGTTCTTACTTCACAGATGATTTGAGTAGATGCTGAGTATATTTACTTGATGAAACACAAGTCTGAATTATTGAAAGGTTTAAGTAATTTCAGAGTGAAGTTGAAGATCGTCATGACAAGATGATAAAATGTCTATGATATGATCACAGAGATGAATATCTGAGTTACGAGTTTGGCACACAATTAAGACATTGTGGAAATTGTTTCACAACTAATACCGCCTGGACCACCATAGTGTGATGGTGTGTCCAAACATCATAACTGCACCCTATTGGATATGGTGCATACCATGATGTCTCTTATCGAATTACCACTATCGTTTATGGGTTAGGCATTAGAGACAACCGCATTCACTTTAAATAGGGAACCACACAATTCCGCTGAAACGACACCGTATGAACTATAGGTTTAGAGAAACCTAAGCTGTCATTTCTTAAAAGTTTGGGGCTGCGATGCTTATGTGAAAAAGTTTCAGTCTGATAAGCTCAAACCCAAAGCGGATAAATGCATCTTCATAGAAAACCCAAAAATAGTTGGGTATGCCTCCTATTTCAGATCCGGAAGCAAAAGTGATTGTTTCTAGAAATGGGTCCTTTCTCGAGGAAAAGTTTCTCTCGAAAGAATTGAGTGGGAGGATGGTGGAGACTTGATGAGGTTATTGAACCGTCACTTCAACTAGTGTGTAGCAGGGCACAGAAAGTTGTTCCTGTGGCACCTACACCAATTGAAGTGGAAGCTTATGATAGTGATCATGAAACTTCGGATCAAGTCACTACCAAACCTCATAGGTCGACAAGGATGTGTACTACTTCAGAGTGGTACGTAATCCTGTCTTGGAAGTCATGTTGCTAGACAACAATGAACCTACGAGCTATGGAGAAGCGATGGTGGGCCCGAATTCCGACGAATGGCTCGAGGCCATAAAATCCGAGAGAGGATCCATGTATAAAACAAAGTATAGAATTTGAAAGAACTACTTGATGGTCGTAAGGCTGTTAGGTGCAGATGGATTTTAAAAGGAAGACAGACAATGATGGTAAGTGTCACCATTAAGAAAGCTCGACTTGTCGTTAAGATGTTTCCCGACAAGTTCAAGGAGTTGACTACGATGAGACTTTCTCACTCGTAGCGATGCTAAGAGTCTGTTGGAATTATGTTAGCAGTTACTGCATTATTTATGAAATCTTGCAAATAGGATGTCAAAATATTGTTTCCTCGACATTTTTCTTAAGGAAAGGTTGTATGTGATACAACTAGAAGGTTTTGTCAATCCTGAAAGATGCTGACAAGTATGCAAAGCTCCAGCAATGCTTCTAAGGACTGGAGTAAGCATCTCGGAATTGGAATGTACGCTTTGATGAGATGATCAAAGATTTTGGGTTTATACAAAGTTTATGAGAAACTTGTATTTACAAAGGAGTGAGTGGGAGCACTATAGAATTTTTGATGAGTATATGTTGTTAACATATTGTTGATCAAAAATGATGTAGAATTTCTGGAAAGCATACAGGGTTATTCGAAAAGTGTTTTTCGATGGAAAACCTGGATTAAGCTACTTAAACATTGAGCATCAAGATCTATAAGGATAGATCAAAAACGCTTAATAGTACTTTCAAATGAATACATAGCGTGACAAGATTTTGAAGGAGTTCAAAATAGATCAGCAAAGGAGTTCTTGGCTGTGTTACAAGGTGTGAGTATTGAGTAAGACTCAAGACCAGACCACGGCAGAAGAGAGAGAAAGGACGAAGGTCGTCCCCTATGCTTTAGACGTAGGCTCTATGGTATGCTATGCTGTGTACCGCACCTGAAGTGTGCCTTGCCATGAGTCAGTCAAGGGGTACAAGAGTGATCCAGGAATGGATCACATGACAGTGGTCGAACTTATCCTTAGTAACTAGTGGACTAAGGAATTTTCTCGATTATGGAGGTGGTAAAAGAGTTCATCGTAAAGGGTTACGTCGATGCAAACTTTGACACTAATCCGGATGACTCTGAGTGGTAAACCGGATTCGTATAGTAGAAAAGTTATTTGGAATAGCTCCAAGTAGTGCGTGGTAGCTGCATCTACAAGATGACATAGAGATTTGTAAAGCACACATGGATCTGAAAGGTTCAGAACCATTGACTGATAAACCTCTCTCACAAGCAAGATATGAACAAACCCCATGGGTGTTGGATTCATTACAATCACATAGTGATGTGAACTAGATTATTAACTCTAGTGTAAGTGGGAGACTGTTGGAAATATGCCCTAGAGGCAATAATAAAATGGTTATTATTGTATTTCCTTGTTCATGATAATTGTCTATTGTTCATGCTATAATTGTATTAACCGGAAACTGTAATACATGTGTGAATACATAGACCACAACATGTCCCTGGTAAGCCTCTAGTTGACTAGCTCGTTGATCAATAGATGGTCATGGTTTCCTTACCATGGACATTGGATGTAATTGATAACGGGATCACATCATTAGGAGAATGATGTGATGGACAAGACCCAATCCTAAGCCTAGCACAAGATCGTATAGTTCGTCTGCTAAAGCTTTTCTAATGTCAAGTATCATTTCCTTAGACTATGAGATTGTGCAACTCCCGAATACCGTAGGAATGCTTTGGGTGTACCAAATGTCACAATGTAACTGGGTGGCTATAAAGGTGCGCTACGGGTATCTCCGAAAGTGTCTGTTGGGTTGGCACGAATCGAGACTGAGATTTGTCACTCCGTGTAAACGGAGAGGTATCTCTGGGCCCACTCAGTAGGACATCATCATAATGTGCACAATGTGACCAAGGAGTTGATCACGGGATGATGTGTTACAGAACGAGTAAAGAGACTTGCCGGTAACGAGATTGAACGAGGTATCGGGATACCGATGATCGAATCTCGGGCAAGTATCGTACCGATAGACAAAGGGAATTGAATACGGGATTGATTGAATCCTCGACATCATGGTTCATCCGATGAGATCATCATGGAGCATGTGGGATCCAACATGGGTATCCAGATCCCATTGTTGGTTATTGACCAGAGAGTTGTCTCGGTCATGTCTACATGTCTCCCGAACCCGTAGGGTCTACACACTTAAGGTTCGGTGACGCTAGAGTTGTAGAGATATTAGTATGCAGTTAACCGAAAGTTGTTCGGAATCCCGGATGAAATCCCGGACGTCACGAGGAGTTCCGGAATGGTCCGGACGTAAAGATTTTTATATAGGAAGTCCAGTTTCGGCCACCGGGTGAGTTTTGGGAGTCATCGGTATTGTACCGGGACCATCAAAAGGGTCCCGGGGTCCACCGGGTGGGGCCACCTATCCCGGAGGGCCCCATGGGCTGAAGGGGCGTGGGAACCAGCCCCTGGTGGGCTGGTGCGGCCCCCCTTGGGCCTCCCATGCGCCTAGGGTTGGAAACCCTAAGGGGTGGGGGCGCCTCCACTTGGCTTGGAGGCCAAGCCACCCCTAGGGCTGCCACCCCCCTCCCTAGATGGGATCTACAAGGGGCCGGCGCCCCCTAGGCCCCTATATATAGTGGAGGGGAGGGAGGGCAGCCGCAACTAAAGCCCTGGCGCCTCCCTCCCGTGACACCTCTTCCTTCCCGCTTGTGCTTGGCGAAGCCCTGCCGGGATCCCGCTACTTCCACCACCACGCCGTCGTGCTGCTGGATCTCCATCAACTTCTCCTCCCCCCTTGCTGGATCAAGAAGGAGGAGACGTCTCCGCTCCGTACGTGTGTTGAATGCGGAGGTGCCGTCCGTTCGGTGCTAGGATCATCTGTGATTTGGATCACGACGAGTACGACTCCGTCAACCCCGTTCTCTTGAACGCTTCCGCTTAGCGGTCTTCAAGGGTATGAAGATGCACTCCCTCTCTCTCATTGCTAGATGACTCCATAGATTGATCTTGGTGATGCGTAGAAAATTTTAAATTTCTTCTACGATCCCCAACACGGGGAGGGTGATATGATATTCGATCACGACGACCGAATTGATGAAGTCATGAACTATGAACATGACGAAGAAAATGTTGATCTTGAAACAACAAAGACCGACGAGGTATATTTATATAAGCAGGCATCTGGTGACCATCACATGTTTTAAATGACTTGAAGATATATATTAACGAATCGATCTTTCTTCTTTCAGCCATCCGGATCGAGCAAATCTTCAGGCAGCAGGACAGTACGAGGCCCGAACAAAAAGTTGAAGGAGGGCGTAAAGTACAATATCGAGGCCATCAAACCTAATGGCGAACCATTAGCGCCTAAGAAGATTGCGGACAAGTTCATTCGTTAGTGCGGAGTTCTTGTGAAGGACCAACTCCTGATCTCCCTTCAAGAATGGAGAGAGCCAGCAAAGCCACGTCCAGATCTTACTTTTGTCGACGACACACAAAAACTTCTGCTTTGGGAAATGCTCATGGAACATTTCACCCTACCAGATCATTTCACAAATGCAGATGTGGAGAAAGTCAAGGACGTTGCTCTTAGGAAGATGGCGGTTGCATTCAACAACCACAAGAATCGTGTATGGGACCAGTACGTCAAGGGAGGAAAGAAGACTCCAGTGTTCAAGGGAACACTAGAGAAGCAAAGTGCTCATTGGGACGATTTCGTGAAATCCAAGGAATCGGGATTATCTAAGGAACGGTCGAGAATAAACAAGGTCAATGCCGCAAAAAGGATAAGTTCCATAAGCTGGGGCCAGGTGGCTACGCGGTGGGAATGCCTAAGTGGGATAAGTCTGAGAAAGAGATGGAGGATGCAGGTGTCACTCCAGAAACATTGAGCTGCCCCCCCCCAGGTGCAGGACTTGGTTCTATGCGCATGGGGGGGAGTTGGACCCGAAGACAGGCAAAGTTTCGAAGAAGGCATGTCTGGACGGAGCCAAAGATAAGCTACTTGTTGCAATAGAAGAGGCTCGATCGGGGGTGTTCGAGCCCAACAGAGAGAACGACTAGCTTACGTGTGCCCTGGGAAATCCTGAACACCCGGGAAGAACACGAGGCAAGGGCGCTATTCTGTGGTATGAGGGGTTTTTGGACTATAACGCCGACTACAGAACCCGTGCGAGAAAGAAGATTGCTGAGGAGAAGAAGAGGAAGATGGAGGAGGAGCAGAGGAAGCTGGACTATGAATGCCTTCAAGGCCTAGAATCAGCGCATGTGGACTTGGCTGCCAAATTCCAGCGGCAGCAGGAGTAGATCGACTCACTTAGCCAACAAAGGGGGTCTCAGTAGTAGCAGCTAGCGGATGATCCAGCATTGGATAGCACCATCCCATCCATGCTGAGAAGCAGTGTGGGTTCCTCCCCGGGCGACGCATTGCTGGATAGCTACCCAGTGGATGACATCATGGAGAACACTAACTGCGAGCTACACTTCAACATGAAGAACATATCCGTGAAGGTGGCGGATGTCGTTGCTTTTACAAATCCCCCCGAGGCAACCTTCCATTGCAATTCGATTCCAGTGGGCTATGCTCGTGTCTTGGTTGATGAGGTGGTGGACCAATATTCGGGGCTACAGCTTGACATTCCTGGAGGTGACGAGGAGCACACACTGGGAGAGGCCAACCATCGTATCATCCTATGGAGGAAGGATTGCATCATCTTTCGAAGGCCACTGACACCGCGTCATCCGACTCCTTGTCGGAGTCCGCCACCGAGTCAGCAGACTCCCGCTCCTCCAAGTCCACCAACGCATCAGGCCATTCCTCCTCCAAGTCCGGCACAGCTTCAGGCCACTCCTCCTCCTCCAAGTCCGGCAAAGCGTCAGGCCACTCCTCCTCCAAGTCCGGCACAGCTTCAGGCCACTCCTCCTCCAAGTCCGGCACAGCTTCAGGCCACTCCTCCTCCTCCAACTCAGCCACGTCAGCCATCTTTGCCGCCTCAGCAATCACGGAAGAGAGCCGCCTCAGCTATGGTGCGTAGCGGTACAAGTCGAGGTAGTACTGGAGGTATAGACGGAGGCAAGCGATTTCAATATGGTCCAAGCAGCCTCGCACCTCTTCCGCAGAGGCCTTACGACAAGTCCGAGGAGGAAAACGCAGCCATATCGAAGGCCGAGGTGGAAGCCCATTTTGCACCGAAACCGCCACCGCCGCCGAGGGAGAAAGTGCCTGAGGAAAAGATTGACCACTTCATTCGTATGGCTAGACCACCAGCTCCCAAGCCTGTTGACACAGACTATGAGCGCCACATCAGGAAGTTAAATCGAGCACGTCTACAGAAAGAGGCAAGCTCGAGCTCGAGCAAATCAGCTGGCAAAAGGAGCGGTAAAACCGTTCCCCAGCTGGGAGAACAGGTGGGGCAATCAATCCCCCTGCTTGTTGTCCCAACAACACATGAGAGTACGCGCGCCCAATATTATTGTGGGCAAACCGTTAACGTTCCCAGACTGGGCGATGTGGTGATAACCGAGGAGCATATTGAGCAGGCTGAAATGGTCAAGATCACTGTTGGACAACTCCTCGACATCGAGCCCATGTCTCAGCTTAGAGAGGAGGAAATAAAACGGAAATATGTCCGGGGCCAACCTTTGGTCGAGCCAGACGAGGTCAAGAAGCTCCCAATGAGAATGTATGAATTGCATCAATGGTACATGGACATTACCAAGATTTCCAACCGAGAGTCCCTCATGGTGAATGTCAAGAAGGATCATTACTACCATGAGAAAGCTGTGTCCGTTGAGTATTCAGAACTATTTCAGTTATACAATCAAGACACACTCGACAAATCTATCGTCAGTTGCTATTGTCTGTAAGTGATTTCTTTCTGTAATTTAAGTCTCAAGCTAGCTGTAGTGATCATTTTAATCAATCATTACCTGTAATTATCCTCACTATATTCTTTTCTGTGGTATTATGCAGGATGAAGATTTATGAAATGAAAAAAGGTGGATGCTATGGCATTGGGTTCATTGACCCAAATACCATTAATGAATACACATGGAAATTAGATCCATATTATGAAAAAGTGTAGAGGAAAGCATGCTAGAGTTCTTGAAGCACCTCAATACCAATGAAGATATACTACTTCCTTACAACTTCGAGTGAGTCACACTGTCTTGTACTACAAATTCTGTTTTTGCCTACTAGCTAGCTACATGTTTTTGCTTACATATGCCCGCTTAATTAAGACATGCAAACGTGTGTGCATGTAGATTTCACTGGATCTTGTTAATCATTAAAGTTGATGAAGGAACAGTTGAAATACTGGACTCACTACTTAAAAAAGCAAGTGACTACACCATCTTGTTTGGGATAGTCAACAGGTAATTTCAATCATTATTAACTATATATCGGCCTATTTAGTTCGTCATTTCCTGATATGAACTATTTAATAACCCCTTTATTCATTTTCTTTGTCGGCGGGCAGGGCTTGGGCAAAGTTCATCAGTGTCACTCCAGGCCAATGGAAACGAAAGCTGAAATGGTATCGACCCAAGGTAAGTAATTAAGTAGTACTAGCTAGCTAGCTGCCATCTCTTTAATTATCATGCTTGATTAATTATTATCTGATCAAATTCCATTCTTGTAAAGGCCCTGAAGCAGGCGTCGGGGAATAATATGTGTGCATACTACGTTTGCGAGAACATTCGCATGATGGCGTCTGAAAGGAGCAGATCTCAAAGACAGGAGTGGGTACGTTTGTCAGAACACTATTCACAATTTTTACACCATTATCTATATCTAGTCACACAACTAATACACATGCATATTGATCTCCTTCTTAATAGTTCAAAGAGGTGCGGGAGCAGCTCCTAGCAGAGGACCGCATAGAAGCAATTCAAGAGGAAATAGCGGGATTTTTGCTCGACCAGGTCATAGATCCCAAAGGAGAATACTATTACCCGCTACCGCCCCCATGAACCACTTCCAATTGTCATCGTGCTCCGAAGGCACCAATTAGGCTAATGCCACTGGCTCCGAAGGCACCAATTAGGAGGAATTGTATATAGCTAGCTAATTGTATATATATACATGTGTGTATATATGTGTGAATTAATTAATGGTGGTTGTGAGACATTCGATGATATATATATATATATGATCGGTTCTACTAGAAATTCTATTTATATATATGCATAACGTGTACAATATGTAGTATCGTAAAATACCAGCAAACGAAATAGAATTAAATGGAAAACACAAAATTAAATGAAAAAGAAATCATAAACCCAAAACCCCCCAACCTTTTAATACCGGTTGGTGTCACCAACCGGTACTAAAGGGCTCCCTGCCCCCGGAGCTGGCTCGTGCCACGTGGTTGCCCTTTAGCACCATTTCGTGCTGAACTGGTGAAAGTGCATCTAGTGCCCCTTAGTGATTTTGGTGTATTGAAGACTTATAGGTTAAGGGACTAATGCGTTTGTGAGTGTACACAGGTCTATAAGTCTATGAGGAATTTGATATTTACACATATAGTCGACCCCTAAAAATGAAGTTCTTCGACTAAGGACTTTGAATATCTGAAGACTTTCTGAAGACTTTGAAAGTGAAGAAATTGGTGTGACCGTGAAGACTTGGTATTCATTCGAGGAACATGAAGCATGAAGACTTTTGTTTTCGTAGTTCCATTTTCTCTTTCTTGAGTCATAGGAAACACCGTACTGTTAAAGGGGGTCGAGGAAATACTAAGGAAAAATTTCCATGTGATGCTCAACTCAAAATCCTACACCTACCAAACCCTTCGAGTGAAGCCATTGGAAATCTCATACAGTTCAGTCAATTTCTTCAGTGACAGAGACGAAGTTCTTCTGGTCTCTGAGGAATTTATTCTGACTAAGGAGTTAGGAATTCGCTAGTGCGGATTGCCTACACAGTGAGGAACATGATAGCCCTGAGGATTTTTCTACTCAAAATTCCGACCGTTGCTGTGCTATGCGCCAGCTATCCCAAAATATCTATCCACCTAATGGTCATATCATTGAAGGGCATTTATGTCTTATCATGTCGGGCTGCTCCCTAGGCTATAATAGCCGCCCCCTACAACCACTAGCTGGTTGGCTGCTCCGAGAGAAACTGACACTTGTCATTTGAGAGCAACCCATCCTCCGAGGACTTTGAGTGAAAATCATCAAGTGAGGAAAAACCCAAACCCAAACACCTACAAACCCCAAGTGATTGAGCATCACTGAAGAGATTGATCCTGCGTGGATCCGACGCTTGTTACCTTTGAAGACTGTGCTTCTTCGAGATGGTTAGGCGTCATGGTCTAGAGCATCCAAGAGGAATTGTGGATCGCCGAGTGACCAAGTTTGTGAAGGTTCGGAAGTCACCTGAAGACTTACCACGAGTGATTGGACAAGGTCTGTGTGACCTTAGTTCAAGGAGAATACGATGAGGACTTGGTGTCCTGAGCTGCGTGTTCAGGACTGGGTGTCCGGGACTGTGTGTCCTCGAGTTTAAATACTCAGCCGCTCCAACCAGACGTACAACTGAGACAACAGTTGGAACTGGTCTACCAAATCATTGTCTTCACCAAGCTTACTGGTTCTATTTCCTCAACTCTTTCATTTCCTCGTAACTGTGTTGTGTGCTTGTTCATATCTGTGTTTGAAGACTTTGACTGAAGACTTTCTCAATTTCCTCAGTTCAATTTCTTCAGTCTGTTTGTCTTCATCCTGTGTTATCCTGTGCTTACGCTACCTTTACTCTGTGCCTGTCTTCATTTCATCATGATGACCATGCTTGTATTCTGTTATGTTTACTTTTGAGTACTTATTCCGTTGCTAGTAATTCTTCGCTAAGGAATTTCCTCACCGGCAAATTCCTCAGTGAAGAATTTCATAAAAATCGCCTATTCACCCCCCCTCTAGTCGATATAACGCACTTTCAATTGGTATCAGAGCAAGGTACTCCCTTGTTCTATGTGATTTTGGTTTAACCGCCTGGAGTTTTAGTTATGTCGACCGCAGGTATGATCAAGGTCTCTGATGGGTGTCCTACCTTCGATGGGACGGACTACCCCTACTGGAAGAATAAGATGTGAATGCATCTTGAGGCAATTGATAACGATCTCTGGTATGTTGTGGAAAATGGTGTTCCCTCAGTCACACCTTCTCTGAATGCTGCTGATGTGAAGAGATTCAAGCAACTCGACTCTCAAGCGAAGAACACCATATGTGGCCATCTGAGCAAAGGATAGTATGGCAGAGTGAGTGCTTTGGAGACAGCGAAGCTTATCTGGGACAGGTTGTCCAAAGTGAATGAAGGAGTCTCAACACAGCATGACTCTCGAGTCGATGTTCTTCGCAATCTCTTCAACCGCTTCAAAAGACTCGACAATGAAAATGTTCAACAAACCTTCGATCGCCTCACTGACATCTCAAATGAGCTTCAAGCACTTGGTGCCACTGACATCACCGACCATGAGGTGGTGAAGAAATTGCTGAGGTCGCTGATTCCTCATTTGACACTCTGGCATTGATGATACAAGAACGTGTTGATTACAAGTCACTTGATCCCGCTGATATTCTCGAGAGGCTAAATACTCATGAGTTCCAACTTGCTGAAAAAAGAGATCTCTATGGTTCAAGCTATGGCAGATCACGTGCACTAAAGGCCAAGGCAGTATCTGAGTCCGAAGATGAAGACTCTGGTAGCAGCCTTGGTGATCCTGAAGAACTAAGCCATGATCTAGCTCTGCTCGTGAAGAAGTTCCAAAAGTTCTCAAGACGTGGTCGCTTTGGAAGACCCTCAAGGAGCAATGATTCCTCATCCAGTGACTACAAGAGGAGGCTCTGTCACAAATGCAAGAAACCTGGACATTACATTCAAGATTGTCCTCAGTGGGAAAAGGAATCAAAGAAGAAAGAAATACAAGGATTACAGTTCTGATGATGCGAAGAAAAAGAAGAAATCCACAAAATCTTCATCATCAAAATCCTCAAAGCCTTCATATCACAAGAAGAGCAGCTCCAAGAAGGCTAGGGCATTCATTGGCAAGGAAATGGACTCTGAGGCTGATCTGAAGAAAATTATGAAGAGGAGACATCTAAGGAGTCCGAATTCGGAGTGGCGAGCCTAGCTCTCGCTACTGCATTCGTCAGCAAGTCTATCTTCAGCACCGAAGAAAATGACCTCACCAACAAGGCTGATGAAGGCGATGATGACTACGCTCCCACCTATTGCTTCATGGCAAAGGGTGCCAAGGTACTCAAATATACCTCCTCTGAATCAAGTGAGAATGAATCTGATGAAAACCTTAAGCCCAGCTATTCTAAACTTGCTAAGATTGTTGTAAAACAACAAAGGGATTTAGAAAAGGTTCAAAACATGCTAGACAAAAGTGATGATATGTTGGGTGAAGAAATGGATCGCACTAAAGCCTTGACTGAAAATCTTCAGAGACTTCAGACTAGGTTTGACAATCTTCAAGGTCATCATAACACTCTCTTATCCGATCATGAGAAGCTTTCTTATGAATTTCTTCAAAGAAATCAAGACCTTGAGAAGCTAAGAGTGAGTTATGAAGATCTTCAGAAGGAGCGTGATTCATTACTTGCTCAACAAATCAGCGTTTCTCAGGAAGAATTTGTTCCTCCATGTTTGAAATGCATTGAACGTGAATCTGCTAATTCTTCACCTGAATGTTCAAATGGTGCTAATGTTTCAAATTCTTCACATGCCTCTGCTATCACTAATTCCTCATTTGAGGACATTGCAAGTATCACTGACGATGCAGGGCTGAAGGAATTGTACATGACAGGCATGTACAAAAGCCTCAAAGGGCATCAGACTCTTTGTGATGTGCTTAAAAAGCAGATCCTCAACAGGAACCCTAGGAAAGAGGGTATTGCCTTTGAGAGGAAACTCAATGCTGATGGTACATATTGGAAGCCTGAGCAGTACCCCAAAACTACATGGGTTGCTGCAAAGGGACCTCCAGTTGATCCATCTAACTTATCTAGATTTGCATGTGAATCTCCTCATTCTGATGATGAGTCATATTACTCCAACTATAAACTGTTCAAAAATCAGAATGGTGAAGTATTTGCTAGATATGTTGGCACTAACTGCAGGAACGGCCCCCCTATGAAGAAAATCTGGGTTCCCAAAAGATGCCTTGAAAATCTTCAGGTGAATGTCATCATGACGCCACCTGTGAAGAATAGGAACCCCAGATCAAATTCTTCATATGGACCAAATTCTTCATATGGATCCAAGTCCTCATACGGACTAAACTCCTCACATGGATCATATTCCTCAAAAGGATCAAAGTCATCATATGAACATCATCGTGCTAACCCGTCTGTTTCGCAGGGAAGATCTAAGGATTATGGATATTTGCATTATTCTTCGAATCATTATGTCCATAAGTCCTCGAAGAATTTCTCTGCTTACTCTTATGCTTAATCTAACCCCTCTTATGTGAAACGAAATGGACTGGCTTCTATGCCATCCTTCTCGTATGGAGCTCGCAGAATGATGAACTCTTTGCCACCCCTTCAGATGTGGGTGGTGAAGAAAAGGAACTAATCTCTTCTGCAGGGTCAGGTCTCCAAACGTACGTAATCGTCTGAAGAATTTGCTGGAGACCTGAGTGTGCCTGATAGGACGCAGGCTAATCATGAAGAAATGAACTTCCATTTCTCACATCCTCATATTGCTTTATCTGTTCTTTTGCTTGATGAAATTGATCTGATGAAATGATGTCATATTCTTCACTGATGAAGTATATGAGTTTGTAAGCTGCACTAATTCATCTGTAGGATGATCAACCCAAAGCCACTGAGTGGGTCCTCGATAGTGGATGTACAAATCACATGACTGGTGACAAGAATCTATTGATGGATGCTCCATTATCTCTGTCGCATCTGAAGCATATCATCTTTGCTGGCAAAGGCAAAAGTCAGGTATTGGGTCTAGGTAAGGTTGCGATCACAAAGGATCAACACATGGACAAAGTCATGCTTGTTGAGTCCTTAGGATACAACCTTATGTCTGTCTCAATGCTTTGTGATCTTGATATGGTTGTTGTCTTTGGCAAATACCGTTGTGTTGTGGTTATGGAAGCTGACAATTCCAAAGTATTCGAAGGCTTTAGGAGAGGAGACCTGTATATTATTGATTTCTCTACAGGACCACAACCAGCCGTGTGTCTAATTGCAAAAGCTTCAGAAGGCTGGCTCTGGCATCGACGACTTGGTCATGCAGGCATGAGGAATTTGCACACGCTTGCGAAGAACAAGCATGTCATTGGCATTGAGAATGTCAAATTCCTCAAGGATCTCTTATGTGGAGCCTATGAAGCAGGGAAGATGACAAAGGCCAAGCATCCAGCGAAGACTATCATGACCACGACTCGTCCATTTGAATTGCTTCACATGGATCTCTTCGGTCCTAACCATTATTCTGCTGTTTCAAATGATGCATCTCAATATGGCTTTGTTATTGTTGATGATTACTCTCGATACACATGGGTACACATTGTTACTTACAAACATGAAGTCCAGGAAGTCTTCAAACGTTTTCCTCGAGGGCTTCAACCAACTTTGGTGTGAAGATCAAGCACATCAGAAGTGACAATGGAACTGAGTTCAAGAATTCTGGTCTAGATGACTATCTTTATGAACTTGGTATTATCCATGAGTTATCTGCTCCTTACACTCCTCAGCAGAACAACGTCGTGGAGTGCAAGAACAGGACTCTTGCTGAGATGGCTCACACTATGCTCGATGAATACAAAACGCCTCGTCGGTTCTGGATTGAGGCAATTGATACTGCGTGCCACATCATCAATAGAGTATGTCTTCACAAATTCTTCAAGAAGACTGCCTATGAACTCCTAACTGATAAGAAACCCAATGTAAGTTATTTCAAAGTCTTCGGTGCTAAATGTTGGATTAGAGATCCTCATCACAACTCAAAATTTGCATCGAAAGCACATGAAGGTTTTATGCTTGGTTACGGAAAGGACTCGCACACCTACAGAGTCTTCAACAACGTTCTTCACAAGGTTGTTGAAACTATAGATGTGCGGTTCGATGAAACTAATGGCTCGCAAAGAGAGCGCCTACCTACTGTGATAGATGAACCAGCACCTGAGGAAACTATCAAGTTCAAGGCTACTGAGGATGTCATTCCTACTGAAGAATCTGCTGAAGAATTCATTCCAGAACATGAAGAACGTCGAGCTAATGCACCTGAAGAAAATACTGAAGAAAATGGTGCTGAAGAGAATACTAATCAAATTCTTTAACGACAACCAGCTCATCCTCGCATTGCAAAATAAGTGAAAGTTGAAAAGATCATCAATAGAATCAAAGCGCCAGGTCCTCTCACACGCTCAAAAGCTTCACATTTATCTAACTTTTGTGGGCACTATGCTTTTGTCTCTATTACAGAGCCCACTAAGGTAGATGAAGCATTTCTGGAGCCTGAGTGGATTCAGGCCATGCAAGAAGAATTACATCAGTTCGAGCTCAACAATGTCTGGGAACTGGTCAAACGTCCAGATCCTCGCAAGCACAATATCATTGGCACAAAGTGGATCTACCGCAACAAGCAAGATGAAAATGGCCTTGTGGTGAGGAATAAGGCACGACTCATAGCTCAAGGCTACACACAGGTTGAAGGAAGTGATTTCGATGAAACTTTTGCACCTGTTGCTAGACTTGAGGCTATTCGCATATTACTTGCTTATGCTAACCATCATGATATCACTTTATATCAAATGGATGTGAAAAGTGCATTCC
The DNA here is from genome assembly GCF_003073215.2 of Triticum urartu. Classification (NCBI taxonomy): domain Eukaryota; kingdom Viridiplantae; phylum Streptophyta; class Magnoliopsida; order Poales; family Poaceae; genus Triticum; species Triticum urartu. The sequence goes on from NC_053022.1 coordinate 458,584,950, forward strand.
TCAATGGTAAGTTTGAGGAAGAAGTATATGTTGCTCAACCCCCAGGTTTTGAAGATCCAAAGAATCCTAACAAAGTCTTCAGATTCAACAAGGCCCTCTATGGCCTCAAGCAGGCCCCACGGTCGTGGTATGATACCTTGAAGGAATTCTTCATGAAGAAAGGCTTCAAACCCGGTTCACTCGACCCTACTCTTTTCACTAAATCTTATGATGGTGAATTGTTTGTGTGCCAAATATATGTTGATGATATTATCTTTGGCTGTACTGACCAACGTTATAGTGATGAATTTTCCTATATGATGAGTGAAGAATATCAAATGTCTAGGATGAGAGAGTTGAAATTCTTCTTAGGTCTTCAAATTCGTTAACAACGCAATGGCATATTCATATCTCAAGAGAAATACCTCAAGGATGTACTGAGGAAATTCGGCATGCAAGATTGCAAAGGCATCAAAATTCCTATGCCCACAAATGGCATCTGTGC
>NC_053022.1:458586433-458603973 GCF_003073215.2 Triticum urartu
CTCGTTAAACACTAGTCTAATCCGAAGTATCAGGTACATTATATATATGTGACCAGATCACATGTTGAAGTCCTATTTACGCATGTGCCACACAAATCTATCTTCTTGTAGGTGAACTGTTCAAAGAACAAGGCCAACCATACGAAAGTGAAATTCCAACAGACGACAGGATCTTGTAGCTATATTGCACACTGTGAGGCTCTTGTAATTAGTTGTTGTTTCACTCTTTTCGTTGTACCATATTATCATATATATATTGACTTGTTCCAAATGCAGAGGAAAGCGCGCAAGGACCAAAAAGTACCTGAACCAAATGCTGTGGAAATATTCAAGGACTGTCACACCAGCAAGACGAAGGGCATAACTACACCAGTCAAAGCCACTGTTGTAAGTCCTTAATCCTCATGCCTTTTAACTACTACTTACTCTGACTTGTGCCTTGAACTGCATGGTTTGCGGCCAATGTCTATTACTCTTTTCAATTTTATACACAATTGCCTTAGGGTATCATTGCACCTTACAAGGTTTAAAAGTGAGAGTGATGTTCCTTTGATCTTGACCTGTAATCTAGTTCCGTGCTGGACTTGCCCACACAACGTTACAATTGCTTGTTTGTCTGTTCTCAGTTGTTTTGTGATATGAATGATGTCATACTACGCTTGCCGTATTATAAACTTTGTCTCTTTATCCTTAAAAGTCAATACAATGTGAAGAACTAGACAATACATTAGCCATGGTACATGGTCATATGTTTGGAACCTGGTTTTATTATGTACTTTGCAGTAAAATACAACTAATATTTTACATGGGTTCACCAGAATAAGTTCTGTATATAGACCAAAGCTATTTTGTTTGGTTTTGCTTCCTCCTTAATATCTTCTGTTCTGGTACTACTAATGTAAAAACTCAACTTTTCAGCAAGCTATGGAAAAAATGGTGGAACTGCCACCTTCTAAAGGTGGCGAGGCAACTATAACTGCAATGTCAGCTCTTGCTGTAGTGGGTCAATACATGTCCACTAACAGTGCCAAAAGCATGTTCCTGCGTAATACTGGGTTGGTTGTTAAGGCAATCTCATCAAACTGCCTCATGATCAAGATATGCAAGCTCAAAATAATGTTATATCTGTGCTCCAGACACAAGTCCATTCCCTAACAGAGACCCTTTGTGAAACAAGGATATACATTGTTCAATGTCGTCAAGATATGCATGGTTTTGCAACCAGACTATCAGACATTTGCTATGTTGTTCAGGAGCCTAGGAGAAATGAAGGCGAATGTTATGGTGCTCCATCGAACAATACACCATGAAAACATAACAATCAGGTCAAATGAACTGAGCTTCTGAACTTCTGGTGGTTCATTTATCTGCCAGACTGTTAACTTTTATACCAACCTTCCTTTTGTTTTATAGTTGTAATTTGTTTTGTTGCGATATAAAATTTGTTCTTAACATCCAACACTAGCTGAAGAAAACAGCAAGCCATTTTGGTATAGTGTAGGGTGTTCCCTATATTTGCACTTGTGGCAATCTTTGACGCCTTAAAAGCCTAGCGTTAGTTTCGGGCTTATTTATTTCCTAGTATTATTTTTCCCTGGTTTGCTAGTGGCCGCAACAACCATGGACCATATACGGACCGTGGTAACCTTGACGCTACTATGGGCCATAGGACCCATGGGCCTCCTACATGTCGCCTTTAAATGGGCCTCCAACACGGCCGTAGAATCGGTGGGCCTCGGGCCGTCGGATAAATGGGTCTACATGGGCCGTAAACGGGCGTAATTGGTATCGGCCTAGTATGGTAACGGGTCGTTAACAGGTCGGAGGACAGCAAAGGCTTAATTCTGTCACAGGCATAATGGGTTGTTAATGGGCCAGAATATAGGACGGGCTGGAAACGGCGCAACGGGTTAACATGCCAGAAATGGGCCGACTCTTGCCACGGGCCGAATTTGGCCCATTAGGGGAACATGCCAGTAACGGGTCGGAAGTAGTCGAGAGCTGGAAAGGAGCCCAAGAACGTATGGGCCGTCAGTAGGCCAAAAGCTAACACGGGCTGGAAACGGCCCATGTGAAATGGGTACAAAGAAATTTACTGTTCATTATGGGCTAGAGTCACCATGGGCCTCTAAAGGGCCAAAGATACGAAGGCCTCATATGAGCCGAAAGACGTCGTGGGCCATACATGCGCCGAGAGTGGAACGGGCTGGTGTTATATTCGACGGCCCACATGACGTTGTTGGGCCGATTTCGTGTAGGCCCTGACGGGCCGTGAGTTACCAGGCCATGAAATGGGCTATTTGCAAAGAGACCGTTAAAAGGCTTTTCATGGGCCAGCCCGCTATCTTTTGACCAAGTCAAATGGGCCGGCCTTTGTAAGCTAAATGGGCCAGTGGTGGGTCGTGCACGTGTCGACGTATCATAGGCGCCTATTTGACCCACTGACGAGCTGAGACGTGTTTCCTCCGGCCAATTAGAATTTTACACATGGAAATTTCCCATTGGTCCGGGCTGTTAACGGGTTATCAGATCTAAAACCAGACCCGATAGCTTAACGGCGTCCCGTTACGGTGGATGCCATGTGTCGGTCACCCTTGACGAAAGCACTTCCGTGACGCGCGATTTATCGTCATGGAAGTGGACACTTCTGTGATGATAATTTTGGTAATGTCATGGAAACACAGGTATGACTATCTTGATTCTGTCATAAATTTGTCATGGATGTACATGCATGACAGAAAATGTGACCTACTGTGACAAACACGTATCATCACAGAAGTGTATTTTTTTGTAGTGGTAGGAGGGGCACGCCAGCCCCTTGTGTGCTGGTGTGCGCCCCTCGTTTGGCCCATATGGCCCATTAACCTCCCGAGGCTTCCCGGAACCCCTTCAGTTGATCCGATGATTACCCAGTACATTTTGAAACCTTTCGGTGACCAAATAGCATCATACTATATATCAATCTTTACCTCTGGACCATTCCAGAGCTCCTCGTCATGTCCGTAGATCTCATCCGGGACTCCGAACAACATTCGGTCACCAAATCACATAACTCATATAATACTATATGTCAACAAACGTTAAGCGTGCGGACCCTACGGGTTCGAGAACTATGTAGACATGACCGAGACACCTCTCCGGTCAATAACCAATAGCGGAACCTGGATGTCCATATTGGTTCCTACATATTCTACGAAGATCTTTATCGGTCGAACCTTATGACAACAATGTACGTAATTCCCTTTGTCTGTCGGTATGTTACTTGCCCAAGATTCGATCATCGGTATCTTCATACCTAGTTCAATCTCGTTACTGGCAAGTCTCTTTACTCGCTCCGTAATACATCATCTCATAACTAACTCCTTAGTCACTTTGCTTGCAAGCTTCTTGTGATGTGTATTACCGAGAGGGCCCAGAGATACCTCTTCGATACATGGAGTGACAAATACCAATCTCGATCCATGCCAACTCAATAGACACCTTCGGAGATACTTGTTGAGCATCTTTATGATCACCTAGTTACGTTATAACGTTTGAGAGCACACAAGGTATTCCTCCGGTATCCGGGAGTTGCATGATCTCATGGTCGAAGGAATATGTATTTGACATTAAGAAAGCAGTTGCAATAAACTGAACGATCATATGCTAAGCTAACGAATGGGTCTTGTCATCACATCATTCTCCTAATGATGTGATCCCGTTATCAAGTGACAACTCATGTCCATGGTTAGGAAACCTTAACCATCTTTGATGAACGAGCTAGTCTAGTAGAGGCTCACTAGGGACATGGTATTTGTTTATGTATCCACACATGTATTTAAGTTTCTGATCAATACAAGTCTAGCATGAATAATAAATCTTTGTCATGAATAAGGAAATATAATAATAACAATTTTATTATTGCCTCTAGGGCATATTTCCATCAGTCTCCCACTTGCACTAGAGTCAATAATATAGATTACATTGTAATGAATCTAACACCCATGGAGTCTTGGTGCTTATCATGTTTTTCTCGTGGAAGAGGTTTAACAACGGGTCACCACATTCAGATCCGTATGTACTTTGCAAATTTCTATGTCTCCATCATTCACCTTTTCAAGAATTGAGTTGAAGCTTCTCTTGATGTGTTTGGTTCTCTTGTGAAACCTAGATCCCTTCGCTAAGGCAATCGCTCCAGTATTTTCACAAAATATTATCATTGGACCCGATGCACTGGGTATTACACCCAGATCAGATATGAACTCCTTCATCTAGACTCCTTTCATGCGCTGCTTCCGAAGCAGCTATGTACTCTAATACGTCCATTTTGCATCATGCTTTTATATTGATATTTATTGCATTATGGGCTGTTATTACACATTATAACACAATACTTATGCCTTTTCTCTCTTATTTTATAAGGTTTACATGAAGAGGGAGAATGCTAGCAGCTGGAATTCTGGACTGGAAAAGGAGCAAATATTAGAGACCTATTATGCACGACTCCAAAAGTCCTGAAACTTCACGGACAATATTTTTGGAATATATAAAAATATTGGGCGAAGAAAGCACTAGAGGGGGGCCACCTGCCATCCACAAGGGTGGAGGGCGCGCCCTACCCCCCAGGGGCGCCCTCTTGTCTTGTGGGCCACCTGACAGGCCCCAGAGGCCCATCTTCTGCTATATGGTGTGTTTTGACCTCAAAAAAATCAGAAGGAAGCTTTCAGGATGATGTGCCGTTGTCTCGAGGCGGAACTTGGGCAGAACCAATCTAGGGTTCCCGTGGAGTTGTTTTGCCGGGGATACTTCCCTCTAGGAGGGGTAAATCGAAGCCATTGTCATCACCAACAATCCTCTCATCGAGAGGGGGTCAATCTCCATCAACATCTTCACCAGCACCATCTCCTCTCAAACCCTAGTTCATCTCTTGTATCCGATCTTTGTCTCAAAACCTCAGATTGGTACCTGTGGGTTGCTAGTAGTGTTGATTACTCCTTGTAGTTGATGCTAGTTGGTTTATTTGGTGGAAAATCGTATGTTTAGATCCTTAATGATAATTAATACTCCTCTGATTATGAACATGAACATGCTTTGTGAGTAGTTACGTTTGTTCCTGAGGACATGGGAGAGGTCTTCTTATAAGTAATCATGTGAATTTGGTATTCACTTGATATTTTGATTAGATGTATGTTGTCTCTCCTCTAGTAGTGTTACGGGAATGTCGACATGACACTTCACCATGATTTGGGACTAGGGGAAGGCATTGGGAAGTAATAAGTAGATGATGGGTTGCTTGAGTGACAGAAGCTTAAACCCTAGTTTATGCGTTGCTTCATAAGGGGCTGATTTGGATCCATATGTTTCATAGTATGGTCATATTCATCTCAATTCTTCTTTCGTAGTTGTGGATGCTTGCGAGAGGGGTTAATCATAAGTGGGAGGCTTCTCCAAGGAAGGGCAGCACCCAAGCACCGGTCCACCCGCATATCAAATTATCAAAGTGACGAACGTGAATTATATGAGCATGATGAAAACTAACTTGACAATAATTCCCATGTGTCCTCGGGAGCGCTTTGCTTTATATAAGAGTTCGTCCAGGCTTGTCCTTTGATACAAAAAGGATTGGGCCACCTTGCTGCACCTTGTTTACTTTTGTTACTTGTTACCTGCTATGAATTATCTCATCATACAACTATCTGTCACCGCTAATTTTAGTGCCTGCAGAGAATACCTTGATGAAAACCGCTTGTCATTTCCTTCTACTCCTAGTTGGGTTCGACACTCTTACTTATCGAAAGGATACGATAGATCACCTATACTTGTGGGTCATCAAGTCTCTTTTCTGGCACCATTGCCGGGGAGTGAAGTGCCTTTTTTAAGTGGAATTTGGTAAGGAAACATTTATATAGTGTGCTGAAATTTACTGTCACTTATTACTATGGAAAGTAATCCTTTGAGGGGCTTGTTCGGGGTATCTTCACCTCAAACGGAAGAGCACAGAGTTTCTCCTCAACCTAATGCACCTACTGAAAATATTTATTATGAAATTCCTTCGGGTATGATAGAGAAACTGCTAGCTAATCCTTATGCAGGAGATGGAATATTACATCCCAATATGCACCTAATCTATGTGGATGAAGTTTGTGGATTATTTAAGCTTGCAGGTATTCCCGAGAATGTTTTCAAGAAGAAGGTCTTCCCTTTATCTTTGAAGGGAAAGGCATTGACATGGTATAGGCTATGTGATGATATTGGATAATGGAACGACAACCGATTGAAATTGGAATTTCATCAGAAGTTTTACCCTATGCATCTGGTTCATCGTGATCAGAATTATATATATAATGTTTGGCCTCATGAAGGAGACAGTATCGCTCAAGCTTGGGGGAGGATTAAGTCAATGTTATTCTCATGCCCCAATCATGAGCTCTCAAGAGAAATTATTATTCAGAATTTTTATGCTCGTCTTTCTCATAATGATTGATCCATGCTCAATACTTCTTGTACTGGTTCTTTTATGAAGAAGAATATTGAATTCAAATGGGATTTGTTGGAAAGAATTAAATGCAACTCTGAAGATTGGGAACTCGATGAAGGTAATGAGTCAGGTATAAACCTTAAGTTTGATTATGTTCAATCTTTCATGGATACCAATGCTTTTCATGATTTTAGCATTAAATATGGACTTGACTCTGAGATAGTAGCTTTTTTTTGTGAATCATTTGCTACTCATGTTGATCTCCCTAAGGAGAAGTGGTTTAAATATAATCCTCTCATTGAAGTGAAAGTAGTTGAACCTATTAAAGTTGAAGAAGAAACTATTACTTATAATGTTGATCCTATTGTTCCTACTTCTTATATTGGGAAACCACCTTTTCCTATTAGAATGAAGGATCATGCTAAAGCTTCAACTATGGTCCATAAGAGTCATACTAGAACACTAACACCCTCTAAGCAAATTAAAGTTGAACCTAGTATTGGTATGGTTAAAGATGTCTTGGTTGATAATATTGATGGGCATGTTATATATTTCTGTGATGAAGCTGCTAGAATTGCTAAACCCGATATGAAAGATTAACATAGACATGTTGTTGGCATGCCTGTTGTTTCAGTGAAAATAGGAGATCATTGTTATCATGGCTTATGTGATGTGGGTGCTAGTGTGAGTGCAATTCCTTTTACCTTATATAAAGAAATTATGAATGATATTGCACCTGCTGAGATAGAAGATATTGATGTTACTATTAAGCTTGCTAATAGACATACTATATCACCAATTGGGATTGTTAGAGATGTTGAAGTTTTGTGTGGGAAAATAAAGTACCCTACTGATTTTCTTGTTCTTGCTTCCCCACAAGATGATTTTTGTTCCATTATATTTGGTAGACCTTTCTTGAATACCGTTAATGCTAAGATAGACTGCGAGAAAGATATTATTACTGTTTGTTTAGGGTATATGTCTCATGATTTTAATTTCTCTAAATTTCTTAGACAACCTCATGATAAAGAATTGCCTAGTAAGGTTGAAATTATTGGTCTTTCTTCTATTGTCGTGCCTCCTACTGATCCTTTAGAACAATATTTGCTAGATCATGAAAATGACATGTTTATGAATGAAAGGGGAAATAGATGAAATATTCTTTAATCAAGGGCCTGTGTAGAAACACAATTTGCCTGTTGAAATCCTTGGGGATCCTCCTCCACCCAAGGGTGATCTCATGTTTGAGCTTAAACCATTACCTGATACTAATATGCTTATCTTGATGAAAATAAGATATATCTTGTTATTATTCGTGCTAACTGATACGTCCATTTTGCATCATGCTTTTATATCGATACTTATTGCATTATGGGCTTTAATTACACATTATGTCACAACTTATGCCTATTCTCTCTATTTTACAAGGTTCATAAGAGGAGAATGCCGGCAGCTGGGAATTCTGGGCTGGAAAAGGAGCAAATATTAGAGACCTCTTCTGCATAGCTCAAAAGTCCTGAAACTTCACGGAAGACGTTTTCAGAATATATAAAAATACTCAGTAGAAGAGATTCACCAGGGGGCCACCCTGCCCACGAGGGTGGGCGAGCCCAACCCCCTGGGCGCGCCCTACCTCATGGGCCCCCTGGTGGCCCTCCGGTGGCCATCTTCTGCTATATGAAGTCTTTCGATGGGAAAAAATATAAGCCATCTTCGGACGAAACTCCGCCGCCACGAGGCGGAACCTTGGCGAACCAATCTAGGGCTCTGGCGAGCTGTTCTGCCGGGGAAACTTCCCTCCGGGGGGAAATCATCGCCATCGTCATCACCAACGCTCCTCTCATCGGGAGAGGGCAATCTCCATCAACATCTTCATCCAGCACCATCTCCTCTCAAAACCCTAGTTCATCTCTTGTATCCAATTCTTGTCTCCAAGTCCGGATTGGTGCTAGTAGGTTGCTAGTAGTGTTAATTACTCCTTGTAGTTGATGCTAGTTGGTTTATTTGGTGGAAGATCATATGTTCAGATCCTATTCATATTAATACCCCTCTGATTATGAACATGTTATGCTTTGTGAGTAGTTACGTTTGTTCCTAGGACATGGGAGAAGTCTTGCTATTAGTAGTCATGTGAATTTGGTATTCGTTCGATATTTTGATGAGATATGTTGTCTCTCCTCTAGTGGTGTTATGTGAACGTCGACTACATGACACTTCACCATTATTTGGGCCTAGAGGAAGGCATTGGGAAGTAATAAGTAGATGATGGGTTGCTAGACTGACAGAAGCTTAAACCCTAGTTTATGCGTTGCTTCGTAAGGGGCTGATTTGGATCCATATGTTTCATGCTATGGTTAGGTTTACCTTAATACTTTTGTTGTAGTTGCGGATGCTTGCAATAGAGGTTAATCATAAGTGGGATGCTGTCCAAGTAAGGACAGTACCCAAGCACCGGTCCACCCACACCAAATTATCAAAGTACCGAACGCGAATCATATGAGCGTGATGAAAACTAGCTTTGATATTCCCATGTGTCCTCGGGAGCGCTTTTCTCTATATAAGAGTTTGTCCAGGCTTGCCTTTTGCTACAAAAAGGATTGGGCCACCTTGCTGCACTTTATTTACTTTTGTTACTTGTTACTCGTTACAAATTATCCTATCACAAAACTATCTGTTACCATTATTTCAGTGCTTGTAGAGAATACCTTGCTGAAAACCGCTTATCATTTCCTTCTGCTCCTCGTTGGGTTCGACACTCTTACTTATCGAAAGGACTACGATAGATCCCCTATACTTGTGGGTCATCAAGACTCTTTTCTGGCGCCGTTGCCGGGGAGTGAAGCGCCTTTGGTAGGTGGAATTTGGTAAGGAAAAATTTATATAGTGTGCTGAAATTTACTGTCACTTGTTACTATGGAAAGTAATCCTCTGAGGGCTGTTCGGGGTATCTTCACCCCGACCAGTAGAGCAAAGAGTTGCTCCTCAACCTACTGAACCTACTGAAAATGAAAATGTCTGCTTTGAAATTCCTTCGGGTATGATAGAAAAACTGCTAGCTAATCCCTTTTTAGGAGATGGAACAAAACATCCTGATGAGCATCTAATATATGTGGATGAAGTTTGTGGATTATTTAAGCTTGCAGGTGTACCCGGAGATGTTGTTAAGAAGAAGGTCTTCCCTTTATCTTTGAAGGGAGATGCATCGACATGGTATAGGCTATGTGATGATATGGGTCTTGGAATTACAAACGATTGAAATTGGAATTTCATCAGAAGTTTTATCCTATGCATCTTGTTCATCGTGATCGCAATTATATATATAATTTTTGGCCTCGCGAAGGAGAAAGCATCGCTCAAGCTTGGGGGAGGCTTAAATCAATGTTATATTCATGCCCCAATCATGAGCTCTCAAGAGAAATGATTATTCAAAATATTTTATGCTCGGCTTTCTGATAACAATCGCACCATGCTTGATACTTCTTGTGCTGGCTCTTTTATGATGAAGACTATTGAATTCAAATGGGATTTATTGGAAAGAATTAAACGCAACTCTGAAGATTGGGACCTCGACAAAGGTAAGGAGTCAGGTATGACACCTAGTTTTGATTGTGTTAAATCTTTTATGGATACCGATATTTTCCGTAAATTTAGCACTAAATATGGACTTGACTCTGAGATAGTAGCTTCTTTCTGTGAATCTTTTGCTACTTATGTTGATCTCCCCAAGGAGAAGTGGTTTAAATATCATCCTCCCATAGAAGTAAAAGTAGCTGCACCTATTAAAGTTGAAGAAAAGATTGTCACTTATAATGATCCTATTATTCCTACTGCTCATGTTGAAGAAACCACCTTTTCCTGATAGGATAAAAGATCATGCTAAAGCTTCAACTGTGGTTCGTAAAAGCAATATTAGAACCTATACACCTCCTGAGCAAGTTAAAGTTGAACCTAATATTGCTATTGTTAATGATCTCTTGGCTGATAATATTGATGGGCATGTTATTTATTTCTGTGATGAAACTACTAGAATTGCTAAACCTTGTGCTAAAGATAAACATAGACCTGTGGTAGGCATGCCTGTTATTTCTGTTAAAATAGGAGACAATTGTTAATCATGGCTTGTGTGATATGGGTGCTAGTGCTAGTGCAATACCTATTCCTTATACAAAGAAATTATGCATGATATTGCACCTGCTGAGATAGAAGATATTGATGTCACAATTAAACTTGCCAATAGAGATACTATTTCACCAATGGGAATTGTTAGAGATGTTGAAGTCTTGTGTGGGAAAACTAAATATCCTGCTGATTTTCTTGTTCTTGGTTCCCCACAAGATAGCTTTTGTCCCATTATATTTGGTAGACCCTTCCTGAACACTGTTAATGCTACCATAGATTGCAAAAGGGATGTTGTTACTATCGGTTTAGATGATATGACTCATGAATTTAATTTCTCTAAATTTAGTAGACAACACCGTGAAGAAGAATTACCTAGTAAGGATGAAATTATTGGTCTTGCTTCTATTGCCGTACCTCCTAGTGATCCTTTAGAACAATATTTGCTAGACCATGAAAATGATATGTTTATGAATGAAAGAAGGGAAATAGATGAAGTATTCTTTAAACAGGAACCTATTCTGAAACATATTGCCTGTTGAAATCCTAGGGGATCCTCCTCCACCCAAGGGTGATCCCGTGTTTGAGCTTAAACCGTTGCCTGATACTCTTAAATATGCTTATCTTGATGAGAAAGATATATCCTGTTATTATTAGTGCTAACTTCAGAGAGGAAGAGAGATTATTGAAAACTCTGAAGAAGCACCGTGCTGCTATTGGGTATACTCTTGATGATCTTAAGGGCATTAGTCCCACTCTATGTCAACATAAAATAAATTTGGAAGAAGATGCTAAACCAGTTTGTGATCATCAACGACGGCTGAATCCTAAAATGAAAGAAGTGGTAAGAAAGGAAATACTAAAGCTCCTTGAGGCAGGTATAATCTATCCCGTTGCTGATAGTCAGTGGGTAAGTCCTGTCCATTGTGTCCCTAAGAAGGGAGGTATTACTGTCGTTCCTAATGATAAAGATGAATTGATTCCTCAAAGAATTATTACAGGTTATAGGATGGTAATTGATTTCCGCAAATTAAATAAGGCAAAAAAGGATCATTACCCCTTACCTTTTATCGATCAAATGCTAGAAAGATTATCCAAACATACACATTTTTGCTTTCTAGATGGTTATTCTGGTTTCTCTCAAATACCTGTGTCAGCCAAAGATCAATCAAAGACTACTTTTACTTGCCCTTTTGGTACTTTTGCTTATAGACGTATGCCTTTTGGTTTATGTAATGCACCTGCTACCTTTCAAAGATGCATGATGGCTATATTCTCTGACTTTTGTGAAAAGATTTGTGAGGTTTTCATGGGATGATTCTCCGTCTATGGATCTTCTTTTGATGATTGCTTGAGCAACCTTGATCGAGTTTTGCAGAGATGTGAAGAAACTAATCTTGTCTTGAATTGGGAAAAGTGCCACTTTATGGTTAATGAAGGTATTGTCTTGGGGCACAAAGTTTCTGAAAGAGGTATTGAGGTTGATAAAGCCAAGGTTGATGCTATTGAGAAGATGCCATGTCCCAAGGACATCAAAGGTATAAGAAGTTTCCTTGGTCATGCCGGATTTTATAGGAGGTTCATTAAGGACTTCTCAAAAATTTCTCGGCCTCTGACTAATTTATTACAAAAAGATATACCATTTGTCTTTGATGATGATTGTGTAGAAGCATTTGAAATACTTAAGAAAGCATTGATCTCTGCACCTATTGTTCAGCCACCTGATTGGAATTTACCTTGAAATTATGTGTGATGCTAGTGATTATGCTGTAGGTGCTGTTCTAGGGCAAAGAGTTGATAAGAAATTAAATGTTATTCAATATGCTAGTAAAACCCTAGACAATGCTCAAAGAAATTATGCTACCACTGAAAAAGAATTCTTAGCAGTTGTATTTGCTTGTGATAAGTTCAGACCTTATATTGTTGATTCTAAAGTAACTATTCACACTGATCATGCTGCTATTAAATATCTTATGGAAAAGAAAGATGCTAAACCTAGACTTATTAGATGGGTTCTCTTGCTACAAGAATTTGATTTGCATATTATTGATAGAAAGGGAGCCGAGAACCCCGTTGCAGATAACTTGTCTAGGTTGGAAAATGTTCTTGATGACCCACTACCTATTGATGATAGCTTTCCTGATGACAATTAAATGTCATAAATGCTTCTCATACTGCTCCATGGTATGCTGATTATGCTAATTACATTGTTGCTAAGTTTATACCACCTAGTTTCACATACCAGCAAAAGAAAAAGTTCTTCTATGATTTGAGGCATTACTTTTGGGATGACCCACATCTTTATAAAGAAGGAGTAGATGGTGTTATTAGAATTGTGTACCTGAGCATGAACAGGAACAGATCCTACGCAAGTGTCACTCCGAAGCTTATGGAGGACACCATGCTGGAGATAGAACTGCACATAAGGTATTGCAATCTGGTTTTTATTGGCCTACTCTCTTCAAGGATGCCCGTAAGTTTGTCTTATCTTGTGATGAATGTCAAAGAATTGGTAATATTAGTAGACGTCAAGAAATGCCTATGAACTATTCACTCTTATTGAACCATTTGATGTTTGGGGCTTTGACTATATGGGACCTTTTCCTTCCTCTAATGGATATACACATATTTTAGTTGTTGTTGATTACATTACTAAGTGGGTAGAAGCTATTCCAACTAGTAGTGCTGATCATAACACTTCTATTAAAATGCTTAAAGAAGTTATTTTTCCAAGATTTGGAGTCCCTAGATATTTAATGACTGATGGTGGTTCACATTTTATTCATGGTGCTTTCCGTAAAATGCTTGCTAAATATGATGTTAATCATAGAATTGCATCTCCTTATCACCCACAGTCTAGTGGTCAAGTAGAATTGAGTAATAGAGAGCTCAAATTAATTTTGCAAAAGACTGTTAATAGATCTAGAAAGAATTGGTCCAAGAAACTTGATGATGCATTATGGGCCTATAGAACTGCATATAAAAATCCTATGGGTATGTCTCCGTATAAAATGGTTTATGGAAAAGCATGTCACTTACCTCTCGAACTAGAACACAAGGCATATTGGGCTATTAAAGAGCTCAATTATGATTTTAAACTTGCCGGTGAGAAGAGGTTATTTGATATTAGCTCACTCGATGAATGGAGAACCCAAGCCTACGAAAATGCCAAGTTGTTTAAAGAAAAAGTTAAAAGATGGCATGATAAAAGGATACAAAAGCGTGAGTTTAATGTAGGTGATTATGTATTGCTATACAACTCTCGTTTAAGATTTTTTGCAGGAAAACTTCTCTCTAAATGGGAAGGTCCTTACATTATCGAGGAGGTCTATCATTCCGGTGCCATAAAAATCAACAACTTCGAAGGCACAAATCCGAAGGTGGTGAACGGTCAAAGAATCAAACATTATATCTCAGGTAATCCCATAAATGTTGAAACCAATGTTATTGAAACCGTAACCCTGGAGGAATACATAAGGGACACTTTCAGGAACGTTTCAGACTCCGAAAAGGAATAGGTATGTGGCACGGTAAGTAAACCGACTCCAAAACAGTTTTTAAGGCAATATTTCTCCGTTTTGGAATATTTAGAAAATAGAAAAATAAGAAGCAGTCCGGGGAAGGACACGAGGGCTCCACGAGGGTGGAGGGCGCGCCCTACCCCCTGGGCGCGCCCTACTCGTGGGCACCTCGTGTGCTCTCCGGACTCTGTTTTCGTACACGACACTTATGTTGGTAAAAATTCATTATATAATCTCCCGGGGGTTTGACTCCCGTATCACAAATTATCTTCTGTTTGTGTTTCGATCTGTTTCTGCTGCAGGATTAGAGCAAGATGTCTTCGCAAGAGTCAGTCGGGAGAGTCGGTGTCTCATCCGGCACCGAGACTAATGACAAAACAACAATGTTGACCCCTTTGGGCCGGCAAACAGAGGAAGAGATGGAGGCTGGAATTGAGAGATAGATGCCATGGAAGAGGATCAAGAAGTCACTTCCCGCTTCCGAGCTGGATTCACAATGGGAGAACTTCAGAGCTCGGCTATCCAATTCGGTTATCCCTTCAATGTTAGATTTCTTCTTATGAGAATATGAAAAAGAGTGTCACTGGTTCTCTCGCAGCTATGCAGCACCCTTGGGTGCAGGGAGCTTTGGCTGTTATAGGAAAACTCCGAAAGGAAATAATGGACCTCAAGCAGCAAGTCAATAATCTCGAGGAGGAGAATCGTATCCTGAGGGGCATCATCGCCAAGAATATCGCATCACCATCCCTGAAAAGAGAGACATGATCACATGGGTATGGGCACTCCCCTTGGCAACTGCCAAGCTTGGGGGAGTGCCCCGGTATCGTATCACCATCACTTTTATCTTTACCGTTTTTCTTAGTTCGATCCTTTTGGTAATATCTTGATCTAGTAGAATAAAAGTTCTTAGTATGATCTAGTTGTGAGTTTTGCTTTATATTCTTCTATGTAATCGAGTCCGTGAGCTATATAATAAAGATTAGTGTTGAGTCAAGGGCTTGATTATTTTGCCATGATCCTAAGGGAATAAAAGAAAGAGAAAGAAATAAAAAGAAACAAAGAGATCATGTGACTCTTATGGAGAGTAATGAGCTCATATAAAAAGAGTATGATGAATAAAAGTTGTTGAGAGTTGACAAACATAGTTTTGGTCATCGTTGCAATTAATAGGAAGTAATAAAGAAAGAGAGGTCTTCACATATAAATATACTATCTTGGACATCTTTTATGATTGTGAGCACTCATTAAAATATGACATGCTAAAGAGTTGACATTGGACAAGGAAGACAACGTAATGGGTTATGTTTTCTTACATCTGAGATAAATTATATTGTCATGGATCATCAACATGGTTGAGCTTGCCTTTCCCCCTCATGCTAGCCAAATTCATCGCACCAAGTAGAGATACTACTTGTGCTTCCAAATACCCTTAAACCAGTTTTGCCATGAGAGTCCACTATACCTACCTATGGATTGAGTAAGATCCTCAAGTAAGTTGTCATCGGTGCAAGCAATAAAAATTGCTCTCTAAATATGTATGACTTATTAGTGTGGGAGAAAATAAGCTTTATATGATCGTGTGATAATGGAAGAAATAAAAGCGACAGACTGCATAATAAAGGTCCATATCACAAGTGGCAATATAAAGTGACGTTCTTTCGCATTAAGATTTTGTGCATCCAACCATAAAAGCGCATGACAACCTCTGCTTCCCTCTGTGAAGGGCCTATCTTTTACTTTTATCTCCTACCTTGCATAAGAGTCATGGTGATCTTCACCCTTCCTTTTTACATTTTATCCTTTGGCAAGCACAGTATGTTGGAAAGATCCTGGTATATATGGCTAATTGGATGTGAGTTTTCATGAACTATTATTGTTGACATTACCCTTGAGGTAAAACGTTGGGAGGCAAAACTATAAGCCCCTATCTTTCTCTGTGTCCGATTAAAACTCCATACCCATAAGTATTGCGTGAGTGTCAGCAATTGTGAAAGACTATATGATAGTTGAGTATGTGGACTTGCTGAAAAGCTCTTATACATTGACTCTTTCCTATGTTATGATAAATTGCAATTGCTCCAATGACTGAGATTATAGTTTGTTAGTTTTCAATGAAGTTTACGATTCATACTTGAAATTGTGATTGAATTATTACTCTAGCATAAGAAATCATATGACAAGAATTATGTAAGTTGCTGTTCTAAGAATGATCATGATGCCCTCATGTCCGTATTTTATTTTATCGACACCTCTATCTCTAAACATGTGGACATATTTTTCGATTTCGGCTTTCGCTTGAGGACAAGCGAGGTCTAAGCTTGGGGGAGTTGATACGTCCATTTTGCATCATGCTTTTATATCGATATTTATTGCATTATGGGCTTTTATTACACATTATGTCACAATACTTATGCCTATTCTCTCTTATTTTACAAGGTTTGCATAAAGAGGGAGAATGCCGGCAGCTGGGATTCTGGGCTGGAAAAGGAGCAAATATTAGAGACCTATTCTGCACAGCTCCAAAAGTCCTGAAACTTCACGGAAGACGTTTTCAGAATATATAAAAAATACTCAGTAGAAGAGATTCACCAGGGGGGCCACACCCTGCCCACGAGGGTGGGGGCGAGCCCAACCCCCCTGGGCGCCCCCTACCTCATGGGCCCCCTGGTGGCCCTCCGGTGGCCATCTTCTGCTATATGAAGTCTTTCGATGGGAAAAAATAAGGCCATCTTC
This sequence comes from Triticum urartu, assembly GCF_003073215.2. Classification (NCBI taxonomy): domain Eukaryota; kingdom Viridiplantae; phylum Streptophyta; class Magnoliopsida; order Poales; family Poaceae; genus Triticum; species Triticum urartu. The sequence continues at coordinate 458,603,261 of NC_053022.1, forward strand.
TCAGATGAAACTCTGCCACACGAGGCGGAACCTTGGCGGAACCAATCTAGGGCTCCGGCAGAGCTGTTCTGCCGGGGAAAATTCCTCCCGGAGGGGGAAATCATCGCCATCGTCATCACCAACGCTCCTCTCATCGGGAGAGGGCAATCTCCATCAACATCTTCATCAGCACCATCTCCTCTCAAAACCCTAGTTCATCTCTTGTATCCAATTCTTGTCTCCAAGTCCGGGATTGGTGCTAGTAGGTTGCTAGTAGTGTTAATTACTCCTTGTAGTTGATGCTAGTTGGTTTATTTGGTGGAAGATCATATGTTCAGATCCTATATGCATATTAATACCCCTCTGATTATGAACATGTTTATGCTTTGTGAGTAGTTACGTTTGTTCCTGAGGACATGGGAGAAGTCTTGCTATTAGTAGTCATGTGAATTTGGTATTCGTTCGATATTTTGATGAGATGTATGTTGTCTCTCCTCTAGTGGTGTTATGTGAACGTCGACTACATGACACTTCACCATTATTTGGGCCTAGAGGAAGGCATTGGGAAGTAATAAGTAGATGATGGGTTGCTAGAGTGACAGAAGCTTAAACCCTAGTTTATGCGTTGCTTCGTAAGGGCTGATTTGGATCCATATGTTTCATGCTATGGTTAGGTTTACCTTAATACTTTTGTTGTAGTTGCGGATGCTTGCAATAGAGGTTATCATAGTGGA
>NC_053022.1:458604973-458618701 GCF_003073215.2 Triticum urartu
AATAGTGATCTAAGAGTAGATCACTGGACAGCGGTCAAAATTATCCTTAGTGGAATAAGGAAATATTTCTCAATTATGGAGGTGACAAAAAGGTTCGTCGTAAAAAGTTACGTCGATGCAAGTTTTGACACAGATCTGGATGACTCTAAGTCTCGATCTAGATACATATTGAAAGTGGGAGCAATAGCTAGAGTAGCTCCGTGCAGAGCATTGTTGACATAGAAATTCAAATACTTACGGATCTGAATGTGGCAGACCCGTTGACTAAACATTCTCTCACAAGCAAAACATGATCACACCTTAGTACTCTTTGGGTGTTAATCACATAGCGATGTGAACTAGATTACTGACTCTAGTAAACCCTTTTGGGTGTTGATCACATATCGATGTGAACTATGGGTGTTAATCACATGGTGATGTGAACTATTGCTGTTAAATCACATGGCGATGTGAACTAGATTATTGACTCTAGTGCAAGTGGGAGACTGAAGGAAATATGCCCTAGAGGCAATAATAAAGTTATTATTTATTTCCTTATATCATGATAAATGTTTATTATTCATGCTAGAATTGTATTAACCGGAAACATAATACATGTGTGAATACATAGACAAACAGAGTGTCACTAGTATGCCTCTACTTGACTAGCTTGTTAATCAAAGATGGTTATGTTTCCTAACCATAACAAAGAGTTGTTATTTGATTAACGGGATCACATCATTAGGAGAATGATGTGATTGACATGACCCATTCCATTAGCTTAGCACCCGATCGTTTAGTATGTTGCTATTGCTTTCTTCATGACTTATACATGTTCCTATGACTATGAGATTATGCAACTCCCGTTTGCCGGAGGAACACTTTGTGTGCTACCAAACGTCACAACGTAACTGGGTGATTATAAAGGAGCTCTACAGGTGTCTCCAAAGGTACATGTTGGGTTGGCGTATTTCGAGATTAGGATTTGTCACTCCGATTGTCGGAGAGGTATCTCTGGGCCCTCTCGGTAATGCACATCACATAAGCCTTGCAAGCATTGCAACTAATGAGTTAGTTTGTGGATGATGTATTACGGAACGAGTAAAGAGACTTGCCGGTAACGAGATTGAACTAGGTATTAGATACCGACGATCGAATCTCGGGCAAGTAACATACCGATGACAAAGGGAACAATGTATGTTGTTATGCGGTCTGACCGATAAAGATCTTCGTAGAATATGTAGGAGCCAATATGGGCATCAGGTCCCGCTATTGGTTATTGACCAGAGACGTGTCTCGGTCATGTCTACATTGTTCTCGAACCCGTAGGGTCCGCACGCTTAAGGTTTCGATGACAGTTATATTATGAGTTTATGAGTTTTGATGTACCGAAGGAGTTCGGAGTCCCGGATGTGATCACGGACATGACGAGGAGTCTCGAAATGGTCGAGACATAAAGATTGATATATTGGAAGCCTATGTTTGGATATCGGAAGTGTTCCGGGTGAAATCGGGATTTTACCGGAGTACCGGGAGGTTACCGGAACCCCCCGGGAGCTAAATGGGCCATGATGGGCCTTAGTGGAAAAGAGAAGAGGCAGCCCTACATGGGCCACGCGCCCCTCCCCTCCCTTGGTCCGATTGGACAAGGAGAGGGGGCCGGCCCCTCTCTCTCTTTCCCCCCCTCCACAAGTCCTATTCCAACTAGGATTGGGGGGGGGGGGGAATCCTACTCCCAGAGGGAGTAGGACTCTCCTGGCGTGCCCTATGTGGCCGGCCAGCCTCCCCCCTTTGGTCCTTTATATATTGAGGCAGAGGCACCCTAGAGACACACAAGTTGATCCACGTGATCTTTTCCTTAGCCGTGTGCGGCGCCCCCAGCCACCATAGTCCTCGATAATACTGTAGCGGAGTTTAGGCGAAGCCCTGCTGTTGTAGTGCATCAAGATCGTCACCACGCCATCGTGCTGACGGAACTCTTCCCTGACACTTTGCTGGATCGGAGTCCGGGGATCGTCATCGAGCTGAGCGTGTGCTAGAACTCAGAGGTGCCATAGTTTCGGTGCTTGATCGGTCGGATCGTGAAGACGTACGACTACTTCAACCAAACGCTTCCGTTGTCGATCTACTAGGTATGTAGATCACACTCCCCCCTCGTTGCTATGCATCACATGATCTTGCGTGTGTGTAGGAAATTTTTTGAAATTACTATGTTCCCCAACAAAAAAAATATCATCTTCATTAAACATAGCATCCCCAAGCTTGGGCCTTTTCATATTATGAGCATAATCATTCTCATCATTAATAGTATGGATAGCACCAATAGTATAACAATTATCGTATTCTTCCAAGCAAGTGCCAAAAAGATTTTCAAGATCATAAGAAGTATCATTATCTTCCACGATTATATTTTCAAGAGGCACAATAGTAATAGGAGCAGCACTATTTGGGGGAGATATCTTTTTACCTCTCTTCCTTTTTCTTTTCTTCTTCTTCACCACATCATGTGTGGGTTCAATCCTCTTTTTGGAGCTCCTTATTAATGAGATTGGTTGAATAGGAGGCTCCTCCTCGTTACCTGATTCATCATAAGAAATAATAGGAGGGTATTGGGAAGCCTCTTCCCTTCCGTTAGCATTCTCTTCATCTTCTATTTGTTTTCGTTTCTTTATGTAATTGGCAATATAAGGATTTTCAATGCAATTCATCGCACAATACATATAAATCTTATCTAGATCAAAATCAAGAAATTTATCAAGATTAAACTTTGGAATACCCTCAGTTATACATTTCATTTCTTCATAACCCAAAAGAAGGCTAAGCTCTTTATGATGCTCAAGGGTAATAAAATTATCACAATGTTTGGACACGACTTGATCATGAAACAAATAGCATTGGAGCTTTAAATGACCATGTTCATTGCAAAGTTCATAAGGGGCACGAAAAATATTGAATCTTTCAGCACATTCATCTAGCTCTTCTTACAACAATTTAGTTTCTAAGTACTTATGCCTCTTGCAATATCTATCTTCCCTATTTGGTGTGTACCTGCAAACCCAGTCTACTCCACAAAAATTGACATGTTTATAGGAGGCATTTTCATCATAACTAGTGCAATCATCATTAATACCACGGATATTCAAGGAGTTCATACTAACAACATTGCAATCATGCTCATCATTCAAATATTTAGTGCCAAACATTTTATAGATTTCTTCTTCTAGCACTTGAGCACAATTATCCTTTCCATCATACTCACAAAAGATATTAAAAAGGTGAAGCGTATGAGACAAACTTAATTCCATTTTTTGTAATTTTCTTTTATAGACTAAACTAGTGATAAAACAAGAAACTAAAAGACTCGGTTGCAAGATCAAAAGATATACCTTCAAGCGCTTGCTACGTCTTGAGCTTGCGTTGGTTTTCCCCAAAAAGGAAGGGATGATGCAACAGAGTAGAGTAAGTATTTCCCTCAGTTTTTGAGAACCAAGGTATCAATCCAGTAGGAGCCCACGCTCAAGTCCCTCGTACCTGCACAAAGCGATAGCTACTCGCAACCAACGCGATTAGGGGTTGTCAATCCCTTCACGATCACTTACGAGAGTGAGATCTGATAGATATAATATTTTTGGTATTTTTGGTATAAAGATGCAAAGTAAAAAGTAAAAGCAAAATAAAAAGAAACGCAAGATTAAAGTGATGGAGATTGATATGATGAGAATAGACCCAGGGGCCATAGGTTTCACTAGAGGCTTCTCTCAAGAGCATAAGTATTCTACGGTGGGTGAACAAATTACTGTTGAGCAATTGACAAAATTGAGCATAGTTATGAGAATATCTAGGCATGATCATGTATATAGGCATCACGTCCGTGACAAGTAGATTGAAACGATTCTGCATCTACTACTATTACTCCACTCATCGACCGCTATCCAGCATGCATCTAGAGTATTAAGTTAAAAACAGAGTAACGCCTTAAGAAAGATGACATGATGTAGAGGGATAAACTCATGCAATATGATGAAAACCCCATCTTGTTATCCTCGATGGCAACAATACAATACGTGCCTTGCTGCCCCTACTGTCACTGGGAAAGGACACCGCAAGATTGAACCCAAAGCTAAGAACTTATCCCATTGCAAGAAAGATCAATCTAGTAGGCCAAACCAAACTGATAATTCGAAGAGACTTGCAAAGATAACCAATCATACATAAAAGAATTCAGAGAAGATTCAAATATTATTCATAGATAGACTTGATCATAAACCCACAATTCATCGGTCTCAACAAACACACTGCAAAAAGAAGATTACATCGAATAGATCTCCACAAGAGAGGGGGAGAACTTTGTATTGAGATTCAAAGAGAGAGAAGAAGCCATCTAGATACTAACTATGGACCCGAAGGTCTGAGGTAAACTACTCACACTTCATCAAAGGGGCTAGGATGATGTAGAAGCCCTCCGTGATGACGGCCCTCTTCCGGCGGAGCTCCGGAACAGGCCCCAAGATGGGATCTCGTGGATACAGAAAGTTGCAGCGGTGGAATTAGGTTTTTGGCTCCTGTTCTGATCGTTTGGGGGTACGTGTGTATATATAGGAGGAAGAAGTACGCCGGAGGAGCAACGAGGGGCCCACGAGGCAGGGGCGCGCCCTAGGGGGGCGCCTCCCACCCTTGTGACCGCCTCTTTTGTTCCTTGGAGCAGGGTCCAAGTCTCCTGGATCACGTTCGGTGAGAAAATCACGTTCCCGAAGATTTTATTCCGTTTGGACTCCATTTGATATTCCGTTTATCCGAAACACTGAAATAGGCAAAAAACAACAATTCTGGGCTGGGCCTCTGGTTAATAGGTTAGTCCCAAAAATAATATAAAAGTGGAAAATAAAGCCCAATATAGTCCAAAACAGTAGATAATATAGCATGGAGCAATCAAAAATTATAGATACGTTGGAGACGTATCAAGCATCCCCAAGCTTAATTCCTGCTCGTCCTCGAGTAGGTAAATGATAAAAAGAGAATTTTTGATGCGGAGTGCTACTTGGCATAATTTCAATGCAAATCTTCTTAATTGTGGTATGAATATTCAGATTAGAAAGATTCAAGACAAAAGTTTATATTGACATAAAAATAATAATACTTCAAGCATACTAACAAAGCAATTATGTCTTCTCAAAATAACATGGCCAAAGAAAGTTATCCCTACAAAATCATATAGTCTGGCTATGCTCCATCTTCACCACACAAAATATTTAAATCATGCACAACCCCGATGACAAGCCAAGCAATTGTTTCATACTCTAACTTTTTCAAAACTTTTTCAATCTTCACGCAATACATGAGCGTGAGCCATGGATATAGCACTATAGGTGGAATAGAATGGTGGTTGTGGAGAAGACAAAAAGGAGGGGAAGATAGTCTCACATCAACTAGGCCTATCAACGAGCTATGGAGATGCCCATCAATAGATATCAATGTGAGTGAGTAGGGATTTCCATGCAACGGATGCACTAGAGCTATAAATGTATGAAAGCTCAACAAAAGAAACTAGTGGGTGTGCATCCAACTTGCTTGCTCACGAAGACCTAGGGCAATTTGAGGAAGCCCATTATTGGAATATACAAGCCAAGTTATATAATGAAAAATTCCCACTAGTATATGAAAGTGACAACATATGAGACTCTCTATATGAAGAACATGGTGCTACTTTGAAGCACAGTATATGAGACTCGCTATATCATGGTGCTACTTTGAAGCACAAGTGTGGAAAAAGGATAGTAGCATTGCCCCTTTTTATTTATTTTCTTTTTTTTGGGCCTTCTTTTTTTTCTTTGGCCTTTCTCTCTTTTTTTTATTTGGGACAATGCTCTATTGAATGATGATCATCACACATTTATTTATTTACAACTCAATGATTACAACTCGATTCTAAAACAAAGTATGACTCTATATGGATGCCTCCGGCGGTGTACCGGGATATGCAATGAATCAAGAGTGACAAGTATGAAAAAATTATGAATGGTGGCCTTGCCACAAATACTATGTCAACTACATGATCATGCTAAGAAATATGACAATGATGAATGTGTCATGATGAACTAGATGGTGGAAAGTTGCATGGCAATATATCTCGGAATGGCTATGGAAATGCCATAATAGGTAGGTATGGTGGCTGTTTTGAGGAAGGTATATGGTAGGTGTATGATACCGGCGAAAGGTGCGCGGTATTAGAGAGGCTAGCAAAGGTGGAAGGGTGAGAGTGCGTATAATCCATGGACTCAACATTAGTCATAAAGAACTCATATACTTATTGCAAAAATCTAGAAGTTATCAAAGAAAAGTATTACGCGCATGCTCCTAGGGGGATAGATTGGTAGGAAAAGACCATCGCTCGTCCCCGACCGCCACTCATAAGGAAGACAATCAACAAATAAATCATGCTCCGACTTCGTTACATAACAGTTCACCATATGTGCATGCTATGGGAATCACAAACCTTAACACAAGTATTCTTTAAATTCACAACTACTCAACTAGCATGACTTTAATATTATCACCTCCACATCTCAAAACAATTATCATGCTTCAATCTTTTCTTAGTATTCAACACACTCAAAAGAAAGTTTCACAAATCTTGAATACCAAGCATATTATTATTAAGAAAATTACCATGCTATTAAGAGACTCTCAAAATAATTTAAGTGAAGCATGAGAGATCAATAGTTTCTTTAAAACAAATCCACCACCGTGCTCTAAAAGATCTAAGTGAAGCACATAGAGCAAAATTATAACACTCAAAAGATATAAGTGAAGCACATAGAGCAAATCTACTACGCTCAAAAGATATAAGTGAAGCACATAGAGCAAAATTATCTAGCTCAAAAGATATAAGTGAAGCACATAGAGTATTCTATCAAATTTTAATTCATGTATGGCTCTCTCAAAAGGTGTGTAAAGTAAGGATGATTGTGGTATACTAAGACACAAAGACACAAATTATAAAAGACGCTCCAAGCAAAACACATATCATGTTGGTGAATAAAAATATAGCTCCAAGTAAATTACCGATGTCAAAAGATATAAGTGAAGCACATAGAGTATTCTATCAAATTTTAATTCATGTATGGCTCTCTCAAAAGGTGTGTAAAGTAAGGATGATTGTGGTATACTAAGACACAAAGACACAAATTATAAAAGACGCTCCAAGCAAAACACATATCATGTTGGTGAATAAAAATATAGCTCCAAGTAAATTACCGATGGAAGTGGACGAAAGAGGGGATGCCTTCCGGGGCATCCCCAAGCTTTGACTTTTTGGTGTCCTTGGATTATCTTGGGGGTGCCATGGGCATCCCCAAGCTTATGCTCTTTCCACTCCTTGTTCCATGATCCATCAAAAGAATTCACGCAAAACTTGAAAACTTCACAACACAAAACTCAAAATAGAAAACTCGTGAGCTCCGTTAGCGAAAGAAAACAAAAGACCACTTCAAGATACTGTAATGAACTCATTATTTATTTATATTGGTGTTAAACCTACTGTATTCCAACTTCTCTATGGATTATAAACTATTTTACTAGCCATAGATTCATCAAAATAAGCAAACAACACACGAAAAACAGAATCTGTCAAAAACAGAATAGTCTGTAGTAATCTGTAGCTAGCGCAAGATCTGGAACCCCAAAAATTCTAAAATAAATTGATGGACGTGAGGAATTTATCTATTAATCATCTTCAAAAATAATTAACTAAATAGAAGTCTTGAAATAAAAATGACAGCAGTTCTCGTGAGCCCTAAAGCTTCTGTTTTTTACAGCAAGTTCAACAAGACTTTCCCCAAGTCTTCCCAACGGTTCTTCTTGGCACAAACACTAATTAAACACAAAAAACACAACCAAAACAGAGGCTATTACTAAGCAGGAGCAAAAAGCAAGGAATAAAAATAAAATTGGGTTGCCTCCCAACAGCGCTATCGTTTAACGCCCCTAGCTAGGCATAAAAGCGAGGATAGATCTAGGTATTGTCATCTTTGGTAGGCAATCCATAAGTGGCTCTCATGATATTTTCATATGGTAATCTTATTTTATTTCTTGGAAAGTGTTCCATGCCCTTTTTTAATGGAAATTGAAATCTAATATTCCCTTCCTTCATATCAATAATCACACCAACCGTTCTAAGCAAAGGTCTACCAAGAATAATAGGACAAGAAGGATTGCAATCTATATCAAGAACAATGAAATCTACGGGAACATAATTCCTATTTGCAACAATAAGAACATCATTAATCCTTCCCATATGTTTCTTAATAGTGGAATCCGCAAGATGCAAGTTTAGAGAGCAATCATCAAAATTACGGAAATCTAGTAAATCACACAAAGTTTTGGGAATAGTAGAGACACTAGCACCCAAATCACACAAAGCATAAAACTCATGATCTTTAATTTTAATTTTAATAGTTGGTTCCCACTCATCATAGAGTTTTCTAGGGATAGAAACTTTCAACTCAAGTTTTTCTTCATAAGATTGCATCAAGGCATCAACAATATGTTCGGTGAAGGCTTTATTTTGACTATAAGCATGTGGAGAATTTAGCACGGATTGCAACAAGGAAATACAATCAATTAAAGAGCAACTTTCATAATTAAATTCCTTGAAATCCAATATAGTGGGTTTAGCAACATATAGATTTTGTTTTCTTTCAATCCCACTTTCATCAATTTCATCATTAAGATCTAAATACTCTGAATTTTTAGAACGCCTTCTAGGTAAAGGAAAATTGAGGGAGTCCTGGATTAGGGGGTCTCCGGACAGCCGGACTATCTCCATTGGCCGGACTGTTAGACTATGAAGATACAAGATTGAAGACTTCGTCTCGTGTCCGGGTGGGACTCTACTTGGCGTGGAAGGCAAGCTAGGCAATACGGATATGGATACCTCCTCCTTTGTAACCGACCTTGTGTAACCCTAACCCTCTCCGGTGTCTATATAAACCGAAGGGTTTTAGTCCGTAGGACAACAATCACAACATACAATCATACCATAGGCTAGCTTCTAGGGTTTAGCCTCTCTGATCTCATGGTAGATCTACTCTTGTACTACCCATATCATCAATATTAATCAAGCAGGACTTAGGATTTTACCTCCATCAAGAGGGCCCGAACCTGGGTAAAACATCGTGTCCCCTGCCTCCTGTTACCATCCGGCCTAGACGCACAGTTCGGGACCCCCTACCCGAGATCCGCCAGTTTTGACACCGACATTGGTGCTTTCATTGAGAGTTCCTCTGTGTCGTCGCCGTTAGGCTTGATGGCTCCTACTATCATCGATAGCAATGCGGTCCAGGGTGAGACTTCTCTCCCCGGACAGATCTTCATATTCGGCGGCTTTGCACTGCGGGCTAATTCGCTTGGCCATCTGGAGCAGATTGAAAGCTACGCCCCTGGCCATCAGGTCAGATTTGGAAGTTTGAACTACACGGCCGACATCCGCGGAGACTTGATCTTCGACGGATTCGAGCCACAGCCGGGCGCGCCGCACTGTCGCGATGGGTATGACCTAGCTCTGCCGCCGAACAGTACCCCACAGGCTGCGCCCGCATCAGCTCCGACCCTTAGCTCGGAGCCAACTGCGCCAGTCGAGGACGGGTGGTTAGACACCGCCTCAGGGGCTGCAGTCTCAACGGCGATCGAGCCGAACACCAGCATAACCCTCTGCGCAACCCGTGACTCCAAGGTGCCGGACTCTTTTTCTGACTCCGAACCGCCCGCGCCCCTGCCAATCGAATCCGATTGGGCGCCGATCATTGAATTCACCGCCACAGATATCTTTCAGCACTCGCCCTTCGGCGACATTCTGAATTCACTAAGGTGTCTCTCTTTGTCAGGAGAGCCCTGGCCGGATTATGGCCAACAAGATCAGGATGCGGACGACGAAGAAATTCGACGCCCACCCACCACCCACTTCGTAGCCACTGTCGATGATTTAACTGACATGCTCGACTTCGACTCTGAAGACATCGACGATATGGACGACGATGTAGGAGACGAACATGAACCAACACCTATAGGGCACTGGAAAGCCACCTCGTCATATGACATATACATGGTGGATACACCCAAAGAAGGCAATGACGACGGGACAGCGGAGGATGACCCCTCCAAGAAGCAACCCAAACGCCGACGTCAGCGGCGCCGCTCTAAGTCCCGCCAAAGCAAAAGTGGTGATACCGGCATAGGAGATAATAACACTCCGGATAGTACCGAAGACAACAACAATCCCCTCTAGCAAGATTTAGAGCAGGAGAATGAAGGAGCCAGCTCTCCTGAGAGAGCGGCAGACGGAGAGGAGGAGGATGACAATTACATCCCCCCCTCCGAAGATGAGGCAAGCCTCGGTGACGATGAATTCGCCGTCCTAGATGATCCTGTCGAACAAGAGCGCTTCAAGCGCCGACTTATGGCCACGGCAAATAGCCTGAAGAAAAAGCAGCAGCAGCTTCAAGCTGATCAAGATCTGCTAGCTGACAAATGGAATGAAGTCCTCGCGGCCGAGGAATATAAACTCGAGCGCCCCTCCAAGAGTTACCCAAGGCGCAGGTTACTACCCCGACTGGAGGAAGAAGCGTATGATACGGCTGATCGGACACCTCGTGGCCGCGATAGAGAGGCATTCCAGCCAAAAGCTCAGCCTCCACCCCAACGCCATTCAAATAAAAAGGCATGGGGAGATACGCCAGACCTGCGAGACATATTGGAGGACAAGGCAAAGCATTCAAGATCGATCTACGGATCACGAGGGCGCACCACTCTGCGAGACGACAAACGTCATGCCGGATACAGTAAAAGCAAATCCGGTCGGGCCGAACACAGCGGGCAAGACCCATTCGAGCTGCATCGAGATATAGCCCAATACAGAGGCGCCGCACACCCCTTATGCTTCACAGACGAAGTAATGGAACATCAATTCCCAGAAGGTTTCAAACCTGTAAATATTGAATCATACGACGGCACAACAGATCCCGCAGTATGGATTGAGGACTTCCTCCTCCACATCCACATGGCCCGCGGTGATGACTTACATGCCATCAAATACCTCCCACTAAAGCTCAAAGGACCAGCGCGGCATTGGCTTAACAGCTTGCCAGCGGACTCCATTAGCTGTTGGGAAGATCTGGAAGCCGCATTCCTCGACAACTTTCAGGGAACCTATGTGCGACCACCAGACGCCGATGACTTGAGCCACATAATTCAGCAGCCAGAAGAGTCGGCCAGGCAATTCTGGACTTGGTTCCTTACAGAGAAAAATCAAATCGTCGACTGTCCGGATGCGGAGGCCTTAGCGGCTTTCAAACACAACATCCGAGACGAGTGGCTAGCCCGGCACCTTGGTCAGGAAAAGCCGAAATCTATGGCAGCTCTCACGACGCTCATGACCCGCTTTTGTGCGGGAGGAGACAGCTGGCTGGCTCGCAGTAATAACATATCAAAGAACCATGGTACCTCAGATACCAAGGACGGCAATAGTAGGTCACGTCGCAACAAGCATAAGCGCCGCATTAACAGCGAAAATACTGAGGATACGGCAGTCAATGCCAGATTCAAAGGCTCTAAACCCGGTCAGCGGAAAAAGCCATTCAAACAAAGCACGCCGGGTCCGTCCAGCTTGGACCGTATACTCGATCGCTCGTGTCAAATACACGGCACCCCAGACAAGCCAGCCAATCACACCAACAGGGATTGTTGGGTGTTCAAGCAGGCCGACAAGTTAATTGCTGAAAACAAGGACAAGGGGCCGCATAGCGATGACAAGGAGGAGCCCCGGCAGCCGCACACTGGAGGACAGAAGAGGTTTCCCCCGCAAGTGCGGACGGTGAACATGATATACGCAACCCACATCCCCAAGAGGGAGCGGAAGCGTGCGCTCAGGGACGTATATGCGTTGGAGCCAGTCGCCCCAAAGTTCAACCCTTGGTCCTCCTGTCCGATCACCTTCGATCGCAGGGACCACCCCACTAGTATCCGTCATGGCGGATTCGCCGCACTGGTCCTAGACCCAATCATCGACGGATTTCACCCCACTCAAGTCCTTATGGACGGCGGCAGCAGCCTGAACTTGCTTTATCAGGACACGGTGCGCAAAATGGGTATAGACCACTCAAGGATCAAACCCACCAAAAACGACCTTTAAGGGCGTCATTCCAGGTGTAGAGGCCCATTGCACAGGCTCAATTACACTGAAGTGGTCTTCGGATCCCCGGATAATTTCCCGAAGCGAAGAGTTAATCTTCGATATAGTCCCGTTCCGCAGTGGTTATCACGCGCTGCTCGGGCGAACCGCATTCGCCAGATTCAATGCGGTACCGCATTATGCATACCTCAAGCTCAAGATGCCAGGACCTCGCGGAGTTATTATAGTCAGTGGAAACATAGAGCGCTCTCTCCGAACAGAGGAGCACACCGCGGCCCTCGCAGCAGAAGCGCAAAGCAGCCTCTCAAGGCAATCAACCAGTTCGGCGCTTCATAGCCCGGACACCTTCAAGCACGCTCGGGGCAATCGGCAAATAGACCGCCTGGCGCGATATGAGCTCGCGTAGCAATACGGTGGCCACCTCAATCCCAGCCCAGCGGCGAAACTCGTGCCGCGCGTACATAATTACGCATTAAAAATACCATGGGCACAGGTGGGGAGGGGGCACAACTGCGGCATGCCCCAAAACGCGGCCTAAACCGCACTAGGGGCTTCCCATTTGGTTATTTTTCTTTTTCTTTCAGGACCTTAATCTCTGGAAACACTGTCCGGCAGCACTATTGCCGAACACATGATGCAGCAACCAAGGAGGCAGACAGCTACGTCATACCACGGAATTCCCAGGTTGATTACAGTAACGAGTGAAATATTCAATTTAATATGATTACTCAGCTTGCCCTTGGAAGGGATTTAGTCCTTCTCTTTGCTTATCGCACTATCTGTATCACTCTGCTTTAACACAATTTTTTCATAAACAATGCATGACATTATGACTATTATTGCATTCTTGTTATATATATATATATATATATCTGTGTTCATTAATGACGCCTTGCAACCATACACTCTGGTACGGCCAATACACCAGGGGCTTATGTACCCCACAATACGGTGTGAAAAGTCTGAACACTTTCACAAGTGCGGCACCCCGAACTTATAGCATTATATGCATCAGCTTCGAATCATGTCTTTGGTCAAATGTTGGGTTTGCCCGGCTCCTATGTTTTGGTACCTTACATTCCGCTCTATCGGCTAAGGTAGCGCTAGGAGAACTACTGCGATTGTGCCCCGGTTCTGCCGGGCTTAGCACCTCAGTAGAGAAAGCTAAAACTGACTGTCATGATAAGGCGAGAGACTGGTCGCTGTTCGGCGAGGTTTTTCGAGTCCCTAAAGACTTATGCCGCTTAGGGCGAGGGGCCGGCCCTGTCCGGCTTACAGGCATGTATCACGCCCCGAATTCGGCCTTCTGAATACCAGGGGCTTCGCCGAAATTTAAAATTATAGAATTCTATGGCTAAGTGAGAGTGATAAAGCATTATTAGTCCGGTTGCCTTGTTCGTTGTGCTGAGCACCTCCCTCGAAGGACCCAATATGGGAACAAGAGTGCTCAGGTTTATCCCGAACACCCCAGCACTCGTGGCATGGGGGCAGAAGCCGAGGACTAGCCATCTCTCAGTTGGATAAACAGCCAAACAGAAGGTAATATTTTAAATTCAAACAAGCGT